>NC_056726.1:768419920-768584606 GCF_019279795.1 Protopterus annectens | reverse complement strand
ATATACATATATATATATATATATACACACACACACATATATATATATATATATATATATATATATATATATATATATATAAAGCTGTAACTATGCTCCATGATGGCCATCTGGGTCAGTAGAAAGTGTAGTAGCTTGTCTTGTATTGTGCATTAACCTGGTTACCAGTCTCATCTAATACTCAGTGTAAAATTCACTGACTGTTAATTCTTACGCCATCTAGAGCAGTAGCAATGCAATAAGACCTCTCTTTCAGTGCAATACATGAGAAATTCATAAACTAACCGTAGTACAATACTCTTAAGGTCCATAGTGCAATACTTAAATATCTCTTTCTGTGAAAGGATCAATGCAATGGTCTTAAACAAGTACCTGTACAATAAAGTCTAATGCAAGTAAGTGTTTACTGCAAAAAGTTTTAAATGCGTTTCTAATTATGTGTGGTATTAGTCTGTCTACCTGAATGTCTGATGTAAGAGAGACGTGTTATACTTGCAAAGGTCTGTGAAAATATTCTATCTTGTCTGCACATTCAGCTCTGAGACACAGAATTTCAGTTTTTGTACTTGCGTGATTTTTTTTTTTTTTTTAAAGACAATAAAGTTTACTTTGACTTTTGACTTGATATAGTTGGAAGAGAGCATCATACACATGACCTGAAAAAATAGGTGCCCATTGAATTTTGAACATTTGCAGTAAAAGAAAGACAGGCAAGAATGCAAAGACTAGTTGTGTAAAAATCTTACCATAAGCATAGATGCCCTTCTCTTCCATGTTGCAGTATTCTCACTGTGGGATCCTCCACCTCAGGCGACCGGAATGTCCAGCTCCTATGCAAAGGCTTAAGCCAAGCTGCTGTCACGTGTGTGGGACATCACACGCAGGGCTATAAACCATGGACCATAAATGTAACGTCTGCACGCACAGACCTCAGAACTGACTGCCATGTTGGACAACAGTTTGAGAACAGGAATGATGCCATCCAGAAAAGGAAAATGTCATGAAAAGGGATACGAGGGAAGGGAGGAATGAAGAGAACATCTATTGTTATGGTGAGATTTTACACAACTAATCTTTGTCCTTCTATTCTCATGTTGCAGTATTCTTACTGTAGGAGAGTACCACAGCTAAAGCAGGAGAAAGGGTGGAGAAAGAGGCAGCAGTCTCTAGGAAACAGTGAAGGATGGCCCTTGCAAATCCTGCTCTTGTTCTGGAGATGTTGTCCAACCTGTAATGCTTGAAGGTATGTAGAGATGACCCTGTGGGTGCCTCTAGAATGATAGCCATATTCAGGCCTATGAGGAAAACCCCTTAAGAGGCCACTGCTCTAGTAGAATGCGCTTTTACAGAGTGGGGTAAATCTTTGCCATGGAAACACAGAGAAGGTAATAGTCTTGCAAATCCAGGAAAATACAGTCTGCTTGAATGCACTTTCCCCAGGGCCCTGAGGTGGAAAGATACAAAGAGCTGATTTGACCCTCTAATATTCTTAGTCTTGTCCAGATAAAATCTTAGTTGCTGGTGGACTCACTCTCTCACTGCCATTTTGTTGAGAAGGGAAAAAGGTGGGTAACTGAATATACTGGTTGAGGGACAGTTCAATGACCACTTTGGGCATGAAGGAGGGGAGTGTACGAACAATTACCCTGTCATTAAGGAATACAGTGTAGGGTGGACAGGCCAGGAGTGCTTGCACCTCAGAGACTCTCCTAGCTGAAGTAAGGGCTACTAATAAGACAGTCTTCCAGGTACACATCTGTACAGTAGCATAGGCTGCTGGTTCAAAGGGGTCAGTGATAAGCTTCTCCAGTACATAGTGCAAGTCCCAAGGAGGGGGGGATTGGTTTCTAGATGGTCTGATATGGAGGACCCCTTTCAGAAATAATTTGACTTCCAACCTGGAAAGGAGGGATGGACCCATAGGTAAAGCAGGTTGAAATGGCAGATAAATGGACTATCACTGAACAGTATGAAAGTCCTGATTTTAGAAGCGCATACATATAGGCTAGGACTCGCGTGACACTGAACTAAAACTCCTCAGAGGACAAAGTCTACCAAAGTCAAATTTGAGGTAAGTTTGGCATCCCAAGCCAAGGACAACCACAAAACTTTCTTTAGCTATGTCTGCAACCTCAAAAGCAGTACACAATTGTGTGCAAAGCTCATTGTAAATGGAGCCACCTATACTGAGCCAGCATATATAGCAAACCGCCTGGCTGATAAATTAAGCTCCAACTTTACTCCCCACCCCACCCCATCAATCTTCCCTCAGGAATTATCAAACGTAACTCTCCCTACTATCACTAGGAACAGGTCCTTAACGTTCTCTTTAAGACTAAGAGCACTGCATCAATGGGCCCAGACAATATCCCAGGATGACTTTTAAATAGCATGAAACATGACCTATCAGGGCCTCTCGAATTACTATTTAACTGTAGCCTCCCATCTGGCTTCATATCTCATGAATGGAGAAAGGCAAAGTACAGTTTTGTACCTACCATAAATGTAGATGTTCGAGTGCGCATACAGCTGCAGTCATCACACTTGGGTTATCTGCCGTCAGGCGGGTCCTCGGTCGGCCGAATTCCAAAGTCTAGGTCCGGCGTCGGTTGTCGTCGCTTCTTCCCTGACGTCAGTGCGGCAGGGGTATAAAAGAGGCAGCAGACGCCATTTTCTTCAGTTTTTCTTGCCCCAGATGTCAGGTGCCCCCAGAAAGGAAGGCAATACATGATGCTATGCAAACATACATAAGTAGATAAATCTAAACAGTAGTTGCAAGCAAATACACCATATAGGAATACCCCAAATAGGTTGTATGTTAAAGGTGTTTGTCATAAGCTCTGTCCTAAGAGGTGATGGAGGGAGGGTAACCTGGACTGCAGCTGTATGCGCACTCTAACATCTACATTTATGGTAGGTACAAAACTGTACTATGTTCTTCGTGCATACAGCTGCAGTCATCACACTTGGGTAGAATCCCAAAGCTAAATAAGGGTGGCTGGTACTAAGCGGAGTTAGGAAGGGCTAGAATGCCCTGCAGGACTGCTGTGGCAAAGCCCGCTCTAGATTTTGAGTATAGTGGAAGGTGGTAGTGTTTGGTGAAAGTGTGCACTGAACTCCAAGTAGCTGCTTCCAGAATGTCCTTGGTAGGGACCCCCCCCCCCTGAGGAAAGCTGCTGAGGTAGCTGAAACCCTGGTGGAGTGGGATCTGATGTATTCAGGCACTGATTTTCCATGAAATGAATAACTAAAGCGTATGCAGTGGGCTATCCATTTTGAAATAGTCTGTTTGGAAATAGCCTTTCCTTGAGCACCTGTAGCATAGGACACAAAGAGCTGCTCAGATTTCCTGAATGACTTTGTTCTGTCCAAGTAATAACAAAGTTGCCTGTGAATGTCCAAGGAGTGGAGTAGCCTCTCCCCTTTGTTCTGGAGATTTGGATAAAGGTTGGTAAATGAATAGTCTGATTCAAAGCCACACTGGATACTACCTTTGGTATGAAGGTAGGGTTGGTTCGTAAGGAAACCCTGTCCTGATGGAAAATGATGAATGGTTGCACAGCCATGAGGGCCTGTAGTTCCGAAACCTTGCGTGCTGAGGTAATAGCCAGAAGCACAGCTGTTTTCCACAAGTATTGTAACTCTGCTGAAGAGGCCGGCTCAAAAGGAGGCAGTGTCAGCTTCTCCAATACGAAGTTGAGTTCCCAAGCTGGAGCTGGTGGTTTCCGTGGGGGTTTTACATTTTTTGCCCCTCTGAGGAACTGCCTTAATAGAGGATGTGAGAATAAAGGAGGATCCGTATTGTATTGTGCTGAAATTGCTGAAGCGTGGATCTTGATGGAAGAGAAGGAAAGGCCACTGTTTAACATCTCAGCTAGGTACTGTAAAATCTGTGGTATATTTATTACCCAGGGATTCTGGCCCTTTGCTTGATTCCAGGAGCAAAATCGTTTCCATTTGGCGGAGTAGGTTTTTCTAGTAGAGGGTCTCCTGGCCTCCAAGATGACATCCTGTACCTCCTTGGAGAGGAGAGCCTGCTGGCAAATTAAGGTATTTTCCATGCAGCTAAATTTAGAGTTCTGAGCTGGCTGTGAAGGATCTTGTAGTGCTGTGACAACAGAAGAGGGACTTGAGGTAGGATCCATGGTGGTGAGTGTGACAGATTCCTTAGGAGAGGAAACCAGTGCTGTCGTGGCCAGTCTGGAGCAATGAGAATCATTTTTGGCCTCTCTGTTCTGGTTTTTAATAGGATTTTGATCAGTAGAGGTAGAGGCAGGAAGGCGTAGACCATCAATGCTGTCCAACTGAAAGATAGTGCGTCCACTTTCCAGGCCTGTGGATGATAGGTCCTTGAGCAGAATTTTTTCAACTGGTAATTGCTGTGAGAGGCAAATAGATCTATGTCTGGCTGTCCCCATGCTTGAGTTATCTTTGAGAAGACTGGAGGATGCAACTTCCATTCGTGAGGGTCTGTCATATTTCTGCTTAAGTTGTCTGCCAGAGTGTTTTCCTTCCGTGGCAGGAATTGTGCCTGTAGTTGAACTTGCCATTCCAGTGCTGTGTTCTACAGGGTCATAGCTTGCCTGCATAGGGGGTATGAATGCGTCCCTCCCTGTCTATGTACCACATGACTGTGGTGTTGTCTGTCCTTATCAATAGCTGGCCTGGTTGCAGTAGGTCCTTGAAATTCATAAGAGCATTTTGCACAGCTAGCATCTCCTTTTGGTTGATGTGTAGGTGCATCTGTTTTTGGGACCATTTTCCTTGGATGCACTGGTCTGCCATGTGTGCTCCCCATGCGTAGTCTGAGGCGTCTGTTGTAATGACTTGCCTTGCTTGTGGTATACAGAAAGGGAGACCTGTGTTTCTTTGGCATGCTTGAGCCCACCACAAAAATTCCTTTTGAAGGCATGGAATAAGTGGTAAAATTGTTTCCAAGCTGTGTTTGTGTTGAGACCATAAGTTTTTTTTTAGGTACCATTGTAGTTTCCTCATATGCAGCTTTGCAAATGGTATTAGTAGAATGCAAGATGCCATGAACCCCAGAGCCTGCAGGATTTTCCTTGCAGTTAGCCTGGTTAAAGTTGCCATTTTGTTGAAGTATTGAAACAGTTGCCCTTGTTTGTCTGGCGTGAGTTAAGCCATCCGGGCCATTGTATTTAAGATGGCACCCAGGAAAATTATCTGTTGAGAGGGTATTAGCTTTGATTTCTTTTTGTTTACTGTGTACCCCAGGCAATTTAACAGTTTTATTACAAACGCCAGATGTTGCAATAGAATGTCCTTGCTGTCCACTTGGATCAGGCAGTCCAGATATGGGTAGATTTGTATTCCTCGTTGTCTGTAGAAAGCAATTACTGATGCCAGGCATTTTGTAAACACTCTGGTCGCAGTAGATAAGCCAAAGGGTAATGCACAGAATTGATAATGGGTTGAACCTGCAAGAAATCTGAGGTACCTTCTGCAATCTTGTCTGATAGGGACATGCAGGTATGCCCGAGGTCCAACGTTACCAGCAAAGACTCCTTGCCCAGCATGGGAAGAAGCTGCTGTAATGTGAGCATCTTGAATTTTGGTACCTCTAGATATGTTTAGAATAGATAGGTCTAAGATGGGTCTCCAGCCTTTGTCCTTTCTTGGTACCAGGAATAGTCTTGAATAAAATCCTTGACCTTGTTCTTTTGCAGGTACCTCTTGAATTGCTTTCATATCCATGAGAGCAGAAATTTGTTTTTGTGCCTCTGCCCATTGATTTTGTGGCAGGTTTGGCATGCCCCTCATCTTTGGTAGGGTGAGAAAGTGGAATCTGTAGCCTCTGTCTATAATATCAAGAATCCATTTGTCCTTTGTAACAATGTGCCAGTTTTTTGAAAATAAGGCCAGTTTTCCACCCAAAGGTGCTGCCATTATAGCTTTGTTTGGCAGGCAAAGGGGAAAGTCATTGTGTCTGCTTTCTAAATGACTGTGTTCTGTCTTCTCCACCTCTTGGGGCTGGTGATTGCCATTGCCTGGCTCTGTAAGATCCTTGAGGTTGTCCTCTACCCCTTGGGCGTCTGTATCTACCCCTTTGGGGTCTGTCCGTGGCTGGAAAGGACCAATTTTTTGAAGGCCAGTTTCTGCTGAAGCGTGGAGGCTGCACCTGCAAGGAATCTTTAACTGTTTACATAGATTTAGCTTTTTCCTCCATTTTCTTTAGTACCTCCTCAGCTTTAACACCGAACAGTACATCTTTTTGTAGTGGTGCATCTAATAATTTTGCTTTGACATGATCTGGTAAGGTTTGTTCTTTAAGCCAAGCGTGTCTACGTATGACAGACCCAGTGACAGCAGCTCTACATGAGGCCTCTAAAGCATCAAAACCACACTGTAAGGTACGTTTCCCCACTTGTTCTGCTCCATGCAATAAATCCTGCAACTCTTTCAAATCAGGTTGTTCTGTTTGTGTCATTTTGCTTTTCAGCTGAGATAGCAAGAACTGCTGGTACTTTAACATATGAAATTGCCAGTTTAATGCTCTCACGGTTAAAGTGGCTGATGTATACACCTTTTTCCCCCCACCTTTCTAATGCTCTGGAATCTCTCTCTGAAGGTAAAGGGTTTTTAGCAGTAGAGGCCTTAATCCCCTTGGGACCCTGAGAAATAGTTTCCGGGTCAGCAGAAGGGCTTTTATAAAGGAACTGGTGAGAATCAGGAACCTGGTAATATCTGTCTGGTTTAACAGGGGCAGGAGGTAAAAAGTCTGGATTAAGACTGGCTTATGCATACACATCATCCAAAATATCTAAGACAGGATGAATAGCCAGGGGCCTATGCTGGGGAAGCAGCAGAAATTCCCTGAGCCTTTTCTTGGAATCTGAGTAATCTTGGCCTTCCCAGTGCAAGTGTTCTCTCAATGTATGTAGGGTTTCCCCAAAAGAGTAGTCCTCGGGGGGGGGGGGGGGACCGAGGGAACAGACTCCTCAGCATCAGAGTCTTCAAAAGGGGAATAGGCATAATCCAGGTCCTCAGAAAGGCCTGAGATAATAGATGCCTGATCTGAGGAAGAGTAGTCTTCCTCCATCCTGGGTCTTTTGTCTGAGGGGGGTTGAGAGCCCCCGATGAGTGAAATCAAATCCTCAGCCAGTTTAAGCATCTGTTTTTTGGGCATGGGACCTTGACAGGGGGCTTGAGGATCCTGTTTTTTAATTTTCATTGGTGCTTTAGATTTAGTGTACGATTTAATAGATAAGGTGGTAGGCCTGAAAACACCTTCAGAAATGGTAGGCCTTGCTAAACTTTCCGTTTCTCCGCCAAGAGTGGCGTCGGTATCTGCAGTGGGAATGGGGACTGAAGAACCTGCGACCTCGGGTACTGAAGTCACCGGTAATAAGGTTTCATCGGTAGTCAGAGGCTACGTAGGCGCCTCAGTGAGAACCGGAGAACCGGTAGTAGGCCTTAGCGTGGTCTCAGTACTCGGTGCAGGCCTCGGGTGTCTGTCCTTATCCTTGCGTTTTTTGCCTAAAACTGGCGTCGGCATATCTGATGACATAATATAATTAAATGTTTTGCCAAAATAATGAAGGGCGAACTCCGCCCGGTGTTTAATAATAGTGCGCTTGTTAAATCTAGCACAAAAACGGCAGGCCGAGACGTTGTGTTCTGGCCCTAAACAAGGTATACAATAAGAGTGAAAATCCTTATGCGATATTTGCTTCCCACAAGAAATGCAATTATTAACTTTGTCTGACATCGGTCTGAGGCAAGAAAAGTTTCCCCAACGGGGTACTTAGCTTTAAAGAAGACTTTGGCCGAAATACTTTCGTAAATCTCAGGAGCTGGCCGACTGGCACTTGCGAACTGCTTCTACTTCGGGCACCGCGCGGCAAGAAAGACTGAAGAAAATGGCGTCGGCTGCCTCTTTTATACCCCTGCTGCACTGACATCAGGGAAGAAGCGGCGACAACCAACGCCGGACCTAGACTTTGGAATTCGGCCAACCGAGGACCCGCCTGACGGCAGATAATGTGATGACTGCAGTTGTATGCACGAAGAACATCAGTCCTCCCTCTGCACAAAGGTGGGCAATCTACAGACCCTGGAAACTACAGACCCATAAATCTCACTAGTCTTACATGCAAAGCCATGAAAGAATTATCATGGAGATGATAAACAGAGATATCGTAAGCCTCAAGACACTGGACCTAACTCAGTCTGGTTTTGTCAAGGGCAGATCATGCCTACTCAACCTGGTGGACTTCTTTGAGAAGGTCACCAAAGCAATGTATGAGGACAAAATTGTTCACACTGTCTACCTTGACCTGGCCAAGGCATTTGACACAATACCCCACTCAGGCATTGACGACAGATACAAGAGGATAGGTACAAACCCATATGTCACTCAGTGGATAGCTAAACTGGCTCACAGACAGGACCCAGGAAGTTAGAATTGGGGAGTCCACCTTTACAAATAGGGCAGTCCCAAGTAATGTCCCTCTGGGATCAGTCCTTGGACTGTTCCTTTTTGGCATGTACTTCTCAGCAGTCAAGGTCAATCTCAGTGGTTTCTGGCCGACAATTTGCAGATGACTGCAAATTAAGAGTGGTCAATGAATCTCACACTGACACAAATGTTCGCCAGCAGGGGCTGACACAGAAAAACCACTGGTGTCAGAGTCACCGACTAAAACCAAATGCCAAGAAATGCATAATAGTATCCTCTGAGAAATCATCCATCCCTGGTAACTATCATATTGACAACACACCCCTTAGAGTTGACCCAGTGGTCAGGAACTTGGGAACACACAGAGAGAGTATTGATCATCATGTGTCTACAGTGTTGAGGAAATCATTCTAGGTTGCACAACGTATAAACAAAGGTATGGCATCCAAGGAAGTCAATGTTCCACTGTATACGGCATTCATCAAACCTATCGAGTACAATGCCCCCTTTGGTATGCACTTTAACAAGCATATCCAACTGAACGTCCACAGAGGTTCCTCACTATAAGAATACAGGGCGTAAATAATCTGTCCTATGCAGACCACCTGAAGGCCCTATCCCTGTATTCTGTCTCCTACAGGCTTTTGAGGGGAAATCTATGCCTGGCATACAGGGCACTGTCAGACCCTACACTGATGGATCTCCTGCATATCCACAAAACAAACAGCACCAGAATTACCTGTTCTAAAGACTTGAACTTTGCCTGTGATATAAATAGGACCTGCTGTAGAGATAGGTATGTATCCCAGAGACTACCCAATCTATGGAACAGAGTTCCTCCCTAACCCAATTCAAGCGCAACTTTGACAAATGCATAAGAGACCGGAAATGCATCCCTTGTTTGGCACCTACATCTCTAATGGACACAGGTAACCTGTAAATGGTTCACCTCTCAGGCAAATATTTACACTTATCCAGGATATCAGAACTTGTCAGAGATTTGGGATGCCTGGCTAGGCTTAAAAAAGACCTTGTGGTTGTCAGCCTAATAAACACCTATGAACCTATCCGCTTTCAAGAGGTCTTACTTGCCTTTGAAGAGACCAACTGGAGAAAATTTTCCATTCTGAAACACAGGATCTCCTGGGCAGTGGGTTTCCTGGCTTCCTACAGGATAAACAGCACGTCCTCCGAATAAAGATGTCTGAAAGGGATCAGGAGTTTATCATCTACAGGGTTAAGCTGAGAGTTTTCATGTGTGGATGAATGAAGGATCCCTTCTGTTGTGTGAACAATTCCAACTTGTGAGGATTGCCCTTGGCAAGAAAGGGAAGGAGGAACCAATGTTGCCTTGGCCAACAAGGGTCACTAGCACGATTTTTGGCTTGTCCTTCTGGATTTTTAGCAGGACCTTCTGAAAGAGGGGGAAGAGGGGGCATAAAGGAACATCCCCTTCCAAGGGATCGAAAAAACATCCTCTCTCCAAGCTAGTGAGAAGAGGTTCTGGAGCAGAATAAAGTACAGTTGTGTACACTTACCATAAATGTAGATGCTCGAGTGTATTCACTGTTGCAGTCATCACATTTGGGTTATCCCTGTCAGGATAGCCCTCGGCCGGACCAAATACCAGAGGCTTGGCATTTCTGTGTCAGTTGCTGTTGCTTCAGGACTGACGTCAGGTCGTCAGTAGTATAAAGTAAGGCAGCCAATGCCATTACATCAGTTTTTCTTGCCCTAACCTGTCAGGATCCCCGAAGTGGGAGCCAGGCTCTGGAGGAAGAACCCCACCAGTAGAAAGTAAATACCGATATGTCCCTTGTAAGGAAAGGGAAGAAAGAAGAGGGAGGGAAACCAGGACTGCTACAGTGAAGACACTCTAACATCTACATTTATGTAAGTGTACACAACTGTACTATATGTTCTTCATGTTTCACTGTTGCAGTCATCACATTTGGGTTGATTCCCAAAGCTGAGGAAAAGGGTGGAGGCAGTCAAGGAAACTAGAGGCTGGCTAGGATGCCCTGCAAGACTGCAGGGGCAAACCCTGCTCTGGATTTGGAGAAGATAGGCAGGTGGTAATGTTTGGTGAAGGTGTGAACAGATGTCCAGGTGGCAGCCTCCAGGATGTCCCTGGTGGGGACTCCTCTGAGGAAAGCTGCAGAGGTGGAGGCTACTCTGATGGAATGAGTCCTGACCCCCTTGGGGGGAGGCTTTCTGTGTTGTTTGTAGCAGAAATGGATGCAGTGTGTTATCCCCATTTGGAGATGGCTTTGCCCTCTGCCTCTGCAACAAAGCTAACCAGCAATTGAACAGACTTTCTGAAGGATTTAGTCCGGTCTAGATAGAATCTGAGTTGTCTGTGCACATCCAGAGAGTGCAGGATCATTTCTCCCATGTTCTCTGGGTTGGGGAAAAAGGTGGGCAAATTAATGGATTGGTTGAGAGGCACACTGGACACCACCTTGGTAATGAAGGATGGGTTAGTCCTGAGGGATATCCTGTCAGCATGGAAGATGATGAAGGGTTCCACAGCCATGAGTGCTTGCAGCTCGGAGACCCTTCTGGCTGAAGTGATGGCCAGAAGGAAAGCAGTCTTTCAGTAGAGAAATTTCAGCTCTGCTGAAGAGGCAGGTTCAAAGGGGGGAGGGTGAGCTTTTCCAACACAAAGTTAAGGTCCCAAGCTGGGGATGGTGTTCTTCTGGATGGCCTCGAGTTGCTAGCTCCTCTTAGGAACTGTTAGATCAGATGTTGTGAGAAAAGGTGCTGCTCAGTGGGAAAATGAGCAGAGATAGCAGAAGCATGAATTTTAATAGAGGAAAAGGAGAGTCCACTGTGTAGCAGGTCAGCTAAGTAATCCAGGATTTGAGGGAGGGAGGGCTGCACCGTATTGGCTCCCATACCCTGAATCCAGGTGCAGAACCTTTTCCATTTGTCAGCATAAGACTTCCTAGTGCTAGGGCATCTGGCCTTGCATACAACATCTAGAACCTGTTTACAGAGGTTGGCAGATTGATTGGGGTTAGGGAATAAGCCAAGTTGCCAAATTGAGTGTCTGAAATTGGGGATGCATGAATTCCCCTTCCATCTGGGTCAGGAGGTTTGGAATCTGAGGGAGATGCCAATGTGGCAGAGGAGACAGGCTGCAGAGCAGACGAGGCCAGTCTGGAACTATAACAATTGTCCTTGTTTTTTTCTCCTTTATTTTGAGCAGTACCCTGGGGATGAGAGGTAGTGGAGGAAAGGCATAGACCGACAGACTTAACCCAGGGGAAGAACAGGGCATCCACTTTTCAAGCCATGCAGTGATGCTCTCTGGTGCAGAATTTGCTGAGCTGATGGTTGGTGTGGGAGGCAAAGAGGTCGACCTTCGGGATGCCCAATTTCTGAGTTATTAGGGTGAAGGTTCTTCTGTTGAGCTGCCACTCGTGTGGGTCCAGAAGATTTCTGCTTAAGTGGTCCGCCAAAGAGCTGAGAGAACCCAGTAGGAATTGTGCTAACAAGGTGGAGTTGCATGTGAGAGGCTGTGTGCCAAAGGGTCATGGCCAGCCTGCAAAGAGGGTAGGACTGAGTCCTTCCCTGCTTGTAGATATACCACATCACAGTTGTGTTGTCTGTTCTGATCAGGAGAGCTCCTGGGGAGAGAAAGGGCTTGAAATCTATCAAGGCGTGCTGGACAGCTATTATCTCTGTTTGGGTGATGTGCAGATGGATTTGCTGTGTGCTCCATTGGCCCTGTATGCACTTGCTGTCCAGGTGTGCACTCCAGGCATAATCTGATGCGTCTGTGGTGAGGGACTGGGCGGCGTGGGGTGGTGAGAAAGGCAGTCCTTTGTTGAGGGAGCATGCTGTTGCCCACCAAAGAAAATCTTTTCTGAGGCAAGATATTATAGGTATAAGAGTCTCCATGTCTTGAGAGTGTTGACACCAAAAGCTTTTTAGGTACCAGTGAAGTTTCCTCATATGCAGTCTGGCATATGGAAGGAGTAGAATGCAAGATGCCATGAACTCCAGAGCTTGCAGGATTTTCCTTGCAGATAGTTGGGGTCTGGTGGCTAGTTGAGAGAAGTAGGCTGTCAGGAAGGTTTGCTTTTCTGGTTTAAGGAATGCCACCGGGGGCGCTGTGTCCAGGCTTGCTCCCAGGAATATAATCCTTTGGGTGGGTACCTGTTTAGATTTCTTTTTGTTGACTGTGTACCGTAGGGAGGTTAGTAGGGATTTTACAAAGGCCAGGTGCTTGGGCAGCTTTTCCTGGCAGTGTGCCTGAATTAGGCAGTCATCTAAGTATGCGTAAATCTGGATATTCCTTTGTCTACAAAAGACAATGGCTGGAGGCAGACATTTTGTGCTGAGATCCTGCTCTGAAACGGAGATATTTCCTGCATGACTTCCTGACAGGAATGTGGAGATAGGCCTCCTTTATGCCTAGGTGGCTAGCCAGGCAGCCTTTGAGAGCATGTGTAGCAGCTGCTGCGGGGTGAGCATTTTGAATTTTGGGATCAACAGGAAGGTGTTTAGAATGGATAGATCGAGGATGGGGCGCCAGGTGCCCTCTTTCCTGGGTGCCAGAAAACAGCCGGAGTAGAAACCTTGGCCTTTCTGTTTTGCCAGAATGTGCTCTACTGCCCTAATGGAGAGCAAGGAAGGGACTTGCTTTTGCGCCTCTGTCCACTGGTTTTGAGGTAAATCTGGGAACCCTTTTGGAGTTGGAAGAGTGTGGAAAGAAAATTTGTATCCCTGGGACACTGCTGAGTACCCAGCAGTCATTGGTAATGGTGGTCCAGGTGTTTGCATGAAAGGAGAGTTTTTCTCCTAGGGGTAAGTGGAAGTGGGCAGAGGGAGGGGGTGGGGGAGGAGTGTCATTCCAAGTTCTTACCATAAGGAGGTGGCTTAGAACTCCCTGGTTTTGAAGTGGAAGTAGTCCACTGCTTAGATCTCTGCATTCCCTGTGGCTGCTGTTTGTGGGGTCTGGGCTGAACTGAAAGGACCACTGCTTGGAGAGGGACAATGCCTGCTGAACCTGGGTGGCTGGACCTGAAAGAAATCCTTATCTATCTGCATAGATTTTGCCTTTTCTTCCATCCTTTTTAAGACCTCTTCTGCCTTGGTGCCAAATAAGTTGTCTTTGTTCAAGGGGTCATCCAACAATTTAGATTTAACATGGTCTAGCAAGGGCTGTTCCTTAAGCTATGCATGCCTTCTAAGGACAGAACCGGTGACTGCTGCCCTGCAAAAGCTTCTAGGGTGTCAAAACCACAGTGCAAGGTGTGTTTAGTTACTTGACTTGGAAAATGTATTAACTCTTGAGATTCTGCACAAGCAGGAAAGGAAGACATTTTTTGTTTGAGGAGTTCCAGGGTATGTTGCTGAAATTTTAGCATATGGAACTGACAATTTAGTGCTCTGATAGCAAGAGTAGCTGAAATGTATACTTTTTTACCCCATCTGTCTAGTGCTCGGGAATCCCTATCTGAGGGAGTGAGATTCTTAGCAGAGGTTGCTTTAATTCCTTTAGGCCCTTGAAAAATTACCTCAGGGTTAGCAGCAGGATTTTTAAAAATAATTTTGTGCGAGTCAAGGACTCTAATACCCGTCTGGTTTTCTGGGTGCAGGAGGGAGGGTGTCAGGAGTCAAGCTGGATTCCAGGAAAACATCCTCCACAACATCCAGGACTGGGAGATGGCCAGGGGTCTGTGCTGTGGAAGATCTAAGAATTCCCTGAGTCTCTTTGTAGACTGAGGGTAGTCTTGACTTTCCCACTGGACATGCTCCCCTTAAGGTGTGAAGGGTTTCCCCAAAGGAAAAATCCTCTGGGGTAGAGGTTGAAGGAATGGAATTCTCTGCATCAGAATCCTCATAATCAGAGAGGGGTTGCATGTCTTCATACTCAGAAGCATCCAAGTCATCGGACTCCTGTTCAAACAAAACTACAGGGAACAGATCGCTTTCTTTTGGAATGGGTAGCTTGGCTTCCCCTGATCAGCATGATAAGGTCTTCTGCCATTTTAAGCATTTGAGATGGAGGCAAGAAAGCAGGTGCCCGAGATTGGGTCGTTGATTTCTTGGGTGTGATTCGTAACCTGGGCCTAAGAAACTCGGTAGTTTTTGAAAGAAGGGTAGTCGCAAAAGAAGCCGTCGGTTTGTGTCCAGAAATGGTAGTATGAAGGGCTTCCACGGACGCCCGTGCCTGCTCAGCGGCTCTGGACCCATCCAAAATAGAGACGACTGCAGGATCCTTAGTGCAAGAAGAGTTTTGTGGCATACGGGACTCCAAAAGGGTCTCTGTAGCAGCCTGAGAATCCACAGAAGCGTTCATCAGGGGCTGCGAAAGTACCTCACTGAGGACCGGAGAACTGAGGACTAGCTTAACAAGAGCGTCGTCAGTAGGTTTGGACCTGTGCATTCTGTCTCTGCCTTTATCTTTACGTTTTTTAGGAAGATCTGCTGTCAGATGGCTTACTGAAGCCATATCGGGAATGCAAGTGAAAATATCTAGCTACAATAAGGACCCAACGACGTACAGTTCTGGTGTTGAACAAAGCACAGAAGCGACAGCGGGGGACATCGTGGTCTGGGCCTAAGCAAGTGACAAAGTAAGAATGAAAGTCTCGGTGTGGTATTTGCTTTCCACAGGTGAGACAATTGTTAACTTTTTCTGACACTGGTTAGTGCAAGAAAAAAGGTTCTCCAACGGGGTACTTAGCTTTAGAAGACTTCAGCTTCACTTCGGAAGATGAAACTCAGGTAGCGGCCTACCGGCACTCATGCAAACAGCTTCTGCTTCGGGGTCCACTGCAAGAAAGACTGATGTAATGGTGTCGGCTGCCTTACTTACTACTGACGACTTGATGTCAGTCCTGAAGCGACAGTAACCGACGCAGAAATACCAAGCCTCTGGTACTTGGGCCGGCCAAGGGCTACCCTGGCAGGGATAACCCAAATGTGATGACTGCAACAGTGAAATATGAAGAACATCTGTAGTTGTCTGTTTTGAGGGGAGGCAAACAGATCTATTTGTGGTGTACCCCATTGATGGAAAATATCGAAGAACACATCTCTGTGTAGCATCCACTCATGATGTTGACAGAAAGATCTGCTGAAGGCATCTGCCTGATGGTTGTCTTGAAATGGAATGTAGCCCACCTGCAGTGTGATATTGTACTGGGTGGTCAACTCCCATGCCTGTGTTGCAACCCTGCAGAGTAAGTAAGATCTGGCCACCCCCCTGCTTGTTGACGTACCACATCACAGTTGTGTTATCTGTGAAGATCTGGAGGGGGGCTGCCTGCATTAGAGGGAGGACGGTCTTTAGAGCTAGAAGAGCAGTCATTTCCCTCACACTGATGTGCTTTCCTGAAGGGAGGGCTCCCACTGAGCCAGTACCTTGAGACAGTTCAAAGTGGTCCCCCACCCTAGATCAGAGGCATCTGTGTGCATAAAATGCACTGGTTTGGAGGGTTGCAGAGGGTGGCCTGGATTCTGGTTTATTTGATGGATACACCACCTCAACTCTGTCTTTAGGTGGAGTAGGAAGGGCACCTGGAATTCCAAGTAGTGACTGTGTTGGGACCAGACATTCTTCAAGTATCACTGGAACTTCCTCATGTGCAGCCTTGCCAGGGGTAACATAGGAAGAGTACCTGCCATGAGGCCTAGAAGACTTGTCTGGCAGAGATGTGGTTGACAAGTAGTAGCTCCTGGAAAAAAATGCTTAGTCTTGAGGAAGGAAAGCCTTCATCAGGTCTGTCTGTATTCTGCAGCCCAAGAAGGTTTGGTCTTGGGCTGGAGTGAGGGAGGATTTTGACAGATTGAGAGTAAACCCGACTCTGGAGAAGGCTCATAGTGAATTTTGAGCGAGTCCTGAGAGTAACTGCCTCTTCTACTAGAATGCAAAGGTCGCCCAGGTAAGGATAGATTTGAATGCCTTTTGTTTGGCACAAGGATACTGCTGAGGCTAGACACTTTGTGAAGATCCTTGGTGCAGTAGATAAACCAAAGGGTAAGGCAATAAACTGAAAATGTGAGGAGGGCACAGCAAAGCGTAAAAACCTACTGTAGTCTAAGTGGATGGGCATATGGAGGTGTGTCTCCTTCAGGTCAAAAGTGGCAATGAACGCACTGGGTGGCAGTAGTGGAAGAAGGGTTTGAAGGGATAGCATGCGGAAGGGAGGAACCTGCAGGAAGGGGTTTAACAGGGACAGTTCCAGGATGGGCCTCCAAGGGTCATCCTTTTTTGGCACCAGGCTAAGCCTGTAGTAGAACGAACCCCCCCCCCGCCCTTCTTGGTCTGTGGGAACCCTTTCTATGGTCTCCTGTGAAAGAAGATCTAGGATGATCTGGGGTATTAGGTGGAGCTGGTTTTTGGGAGGGTGAGGGTATTGCCCTGTGGTAGAAGTTTTTCCTGCCAGGTCATAAAGTACCCTTTTCCACTAATGATAAGACTCAATGGTCTAAAGTAATATCTTGCCAAATGGGTAGACAGTGACAGAGGCAAGTGGACAGGGGAAAGTAGTTTAGGCAGTCATGCATTGTTGGGTCTACTGGAAAGGACTGCCTGAGGGTGGACTGTGAAGAGGCAGTCCTGGGGGACAATGTTTTTCTAGACCTTTTCCTGTGTTTTGAGGAAGGAGGAAGAAGAAGGGGCAGGAGCCCTCCAGACAAATGTGGGTTTAGCAGGGTAGTTTGTATAGAATTTTGGAACTGGTGAGACCAATAAATGTTTGGGGTCCTGGAGTTCCTTGCTTTTTCCTGAAGGCTTTTGAACAGTTCTGCGGACTGTTTGCCAAACAGGAATTTGTTGTTGTGGGGTGCATCCAAGATTTTGTTTTTAAAATCATCATGGAGTGGTTGTAGTCTGAGCCAGGAATATGTGCGCATTACAGAGGCTGAGGCAGCTGGTCTGGCTGAAGCCTCAGTAGCATCACAGCTGCATTTTATAGAATGTCTGGCAACTTGTGCTGCTAAGGAGAGCATAAATACAACCTGGGATTTAGTGGGTGAATCAGGCAAGGAAGAAAGTAAGGAAATTGCCTGGGAGACCAGGTTTAAGGCATATTTAACCATGCGAGTCTGACAGTTAATGGCCCTGAAGGCCAGGGTGAAAGTAGTATAAATCTTTTTTTCCCATGACTTTAATGCTCTTCTCTGATGGCAGAGGGGATCTGCCTGAGTTGTTTATCTGGAGTCACTGCAATGACAGCTGGGTCTGCCACAGGTGGTTTAATGAGGTACTTCTGGTCATCAGGGACTTTGTAAAACCTGATACAAGTAAAACAGTCCAAGTGTACACAGCAGGTCCATACCAAAATAAAATTCTTCCTTTTATTCACCAGTAGATTCTACTGGTGAATAACATTAAAGATTTTATTTGGGTGTGGACCTGCTGTGTACACTTGGACTATTTTACTTTTATCTGGTTTTGTGTTTGGTTCCTGGTTATGCACTTTGTAAAACCTATCAGGTCTCTTAAGAGCTGGAGACTGTGACTTAGGGGTCTTGGAGGCTGAAGCAAATGCATCCAGGTGAGCTGGTATCACAGGGGGAATAGCAGAGGGAGAAGGGGACTCCATCTCTAGGAATTCAATCTCTCTTTTGCACCTCAGTTATCTGAGTGGCATCCAACTTGAAGTACTCCCTCATTTTGGAGATAGTTTCCCTAAAGGTAATATCTTCAGGTGGGGAGTGTCCTTCCAAGCAGTCCTCATCTGGGAAGCAATACTCCAGGGGAGAAGCTAGCTGGGAGGTGTAAGTAAGAGATTCATCAGAGGAGGAGAAGAAGGAATCTTCCTCCTGAATGTGAGAAGGTGGGATATAGGTAGCTGAAGCTGGCCTAGGGCTGACGGTAGGCAAGGATGCAGCAAGTGAAGCTGTGGGCCATAAAGCCTGAGCCAATGACTGGGAAAAGGTTTGCCAGTCTGGCTGTTCTTCAGCAGTGGAAGATAAATGTTTAGTTTTGGGTTTCCTCTTCAGGGGAGTTGTCTTTGTAACGGTTTGTGAAGGAGAAGGCCTAGGATCAGGCGTCAGGCCTGTGGGAGCAGAGCCTAGTTCTGACACTGTAAGCGGCTGTATGGAGAAGCCTGGCTCCCCCTTGCCGTCAGCCAGAGCCAACGTTACAGTAACCTCCGCGTACGTGTCTATCAGAGATTCTTGGGCAGCTTCCATCAAGGTACTCGCCAAAGTTGCCAATTCATCCAGACGTCCCTCAGCCCCTAGACCAGTAGCTGTTGGGACGTCTGGTGGCAGAGGGGCAGAAGGCTTTAAACCTTGGCCTTCTTTTTAGGTGGCTCCACCTCGATATCCGATTCAGGTTCCAAGCCTAGGGCTAAACGCTTGAGTCGTTGGTTTTCCATGAATAGCTTCAGGTCTGCCAGAAGACAGAGTAGAGTCTTTGGTACGAATGATTGACAAATGCTACAGGTTGTATGGTCGTGGGATTGGCCTAAGGAAAACAGACAAAGCTCCTGGGAATCCTTGTGCGGAATCTGCTGGCTAGACTTACATTTCCCCTTTCTAGATGACATCAGCTAAATAAAAGAGCGACAGCATCCCAAGTAAAAAAGAAAGAAAAAAATCCCCAACGGGGTACTTATCCGAAGATATCTTATGTAGCATGGAGTGAAGGGAGAAAGCTGACGTTCAACTGCAGCAGAGAAGTTCTGAGGTCTGTGCGTGCAGATGTCACATTTATAGCCCATGGTTTATGGCCCTGCATGTGACGTCCTGCACACCTGACAGCAACCAGGCTTAAGCTTTTGTATAGGAGCTGACGTTCGGGTCGCCTGAGACGGAGAATCCCACAGTAAAAATACTGCAACATGGGAACAGGAGGACATCTCTTTATTCCACTGAACAAGCCCTAGGGATTATTTAACCAAATAAAGACCAATGAAGTGATGGGCACCTTTGTCTCTTACTGGCTGTCCTAGATATGGGTGCTATTTTGCTGATTGTACGTGTCACAAAGGACATTCCTTTTGGAAGGACTTTATTCATTTGCCTTGGGAAATGAAAAATAATTTTCGGGTACTGTCCACACCAGTGTCAGTGCTTTATAGACTATCAAGACTTGATCGTTAAGTAGGACAAGAAATTCTAACTGCATGAGCTGAGCTTTGTCTTGGACTACACTTTGGAAGCCCACCAAATGGAAGATATACATGAAAAGGCAGTCAAAACTATGGCTGAGATGGTGAAGGCCTGTGACCCGTGGCACTCCACCCGATACAGAAGTGAAGGACTGTACACTTCCTCAATCTCTCAACTTCCCTCTTATTTGCACAAAATTGTTACATTCAAATAAGCCTGTTAAGAAGCAAAAGTGTCATTACATACAATACGTAGATAAAACCTTAACTGTAGTGTTTTAATATGGGCCAGAGGCATGAAGTGGAAATTAGGGCCAATAAAAGTGTGCCTATCTCAAGGAATTAGACACAGCACAAAATCATTGGAGTGACTTAGACAAATGTTGTGCGAGGTCCTTCTTAGCCTGATCTTGCAGGACATCTCCAGAGGCAGTTTTCCTTTAGAGGAAAAACAGGCACCAAGACCAAAGCTAAACAGCAGTCCTAATGAGAAAAAAGGAAAGAGAACAGGTTGTAAAACAAACCTCACCAGAAGAGAGGGTGTCCCAACAATACCTATGGCATCTTCAATAGCAATTAATAATCAAGGAAGGGTGCTGATGAATATCAACAGGGCACTATATGATGAAGTCTTCATAGATGTGGATAAATCAGGGCAAGTCACTAAGAATCCAACAGAGAAACAAATGGACCAACAATCTTCAAACCATCTCTATGATGGCGGTGATATGAGATTCTGATTCCTCTTCCCACTTTGGTAGAGAAGACCCAGGGCAATGAAGCAAATACCCTAACTGATGGAATTCCTTTGGAGCGATAATTAGAGAGCTAACAAGGACATACTTTTTCTCAGGGATAAATTTGCAAGATTTTTTCTAAACCACTCTCAGGAATGATGGTACGGTATTAGAATACAGCTGTTTATTCTTGGATGACTATAAGGACCTTCCTTTATTAAACTAAAGATGTGCTGGCAAAATCTTTGCAGTAAATAAAAGAATGTGATGCATGGTCTGACCTTACTCAAAAAAGAAAATGCATGTTTTACCTGCCCAGTGATGTGCAGAGACAAAACTATTACTATACCCCACACAAACTGTTATACTAATAAGGGGACTGGAGCAAATGAGCAGGGCTGGAATGCAGCAATCAGCTGACACAAGCTTGCCCTTCTGGGGTGAGGGGCTTCACCTTGTTCAGCTGCACTTTCAATACCTGCAGGAATGTTGGTTTACTACTCATAAGCCTACCAATGCCCATACTGCTCACTGGTACATTGTCTATCCAAAAGACTTAGAGTGTGGTAACATGCAAGCACCTCATGTAAGGCAGCACTTGTGAAGCATACACAAGTCATCAGGCTGGCAAAGGAGGGAGTTACAAATGATTTGTACGTTCCGAGGACTGACCCACTCCCTAACCCTTGACTGCTGCTTCCAAGAGCAATAAATGAAATGATATATTTTCGGGTTAGGGAACAAATGGGCACCAGGGCTCACTCTCCAGTTGCTGAAGCCAGCTCCTCGCCCAGCTGGAGAAAAAAAATGGCAAACTTGGTGCAGGAAAGGGGTGCCATTGGGCCTATCCTATGAATATTCTCAAAACAAAATATTACACATTTGCCTTATTCAATTATCCCAGAAGTACAAAAATAAAACATGGAATCCAAAGTACTAAATGCAGTTCTGACACTAAACACGAAGCAGCAGAACTTGGGGTACTTCATGTCTTGATCCTGATTACTGACATTTTGAAAGAATTAAGGAAGATGGCCCTTCCATGTTGAAGGAAGTCAGAGTGGTGGCACAGGAGAGCCAGTTGCACAGCAAATGGTTTAAAGTCTACCCAAGACAGTAACCCTCACAGATATGAATGACAATTAAAAAGTATGCGGCAACTGAAACGGCCTTGAACAAGGTCAGATATTTAACAGTTGATACAAACTTCTTGTGCAGCAGTTTCTTACTCTATATTTATTTGTAGAAGATCTCTTATAACAAACAGGCCTCTAGTTTTTCTCTAACTTCTACAAACACATTAAAAAGTGGTACTTCCTTCCTCTCATTTTCCACAAAAAAAAAAAGAAAAGGGAGGCTTCTTCTTTCGGCTTTTTCCTGGCTATGAAGGGGAAATGAATTTAAAACAGCAAGTACAAAAAAATGCCAGATAAATCTTTGAAAGATGAGCAATTCAGGGCAAAGGTCACAAAAAAGGATTGCACATGATAAAATTGCCCTAAAAAACTAAAGATACAAGGTATACTACTGGACATAACTATATTCTTCAAAACTTTCTCAAACAAATTCACACATAGGGTAAAATGCTTATGATTGATGGTTATGCAACCTTGTGTGAACACATTTCTGTAGTGGAATCAACTCATTCTCCCCAACCAAAATAGGTGAGATGACAGCTATTCACTCTCACCATTCTCTTGCTGCCCCCTCCATTGGGAAATCTATAGTTGAACCCAACTCATTGGGGTTACTGGGCTTTTTCTGTCTGTGCCAGGGAACCAGCCCCTTGAAATCACTGGCCTGCCAAGAACCTTATTACCACCAAAGTAGCATCCCTACATAGCTCTTGAGGAACATCACTTGGTAGCCCAGAAATGCACAGCTACGTATGTCCCCCTCAAATTTATGCCCACTGCCATCAACCCAGCTTGACAACTTGAAAAGTCAAAAATTAACCTTAAAGGCTGTTTGTAGGTCTCCTCACAACTGTGCAGGTTCAGGGGCAACTTGACCTTTACCTTCAAATCATGAGGGCTTTCAAAGGAGCATTTAGACTCTGCTGAAGCCTAAATGTCAATGTACACTGAAGACAGCATTCTGATTAGTAATACACTTGCCTAGGAATGAGATGGCACAGACAATTTTGCCTTCCAGGCCTACATATTTTGACTCGTTATCAGGGAAAAGGAAGTCACTAAACCAAGTGGGATGAAGTATGAACAGCTGAAGTCAAGCCTGACAAAGGCTTGAGATTCTGGCCTAAAAGTCAAAGTTGCGAGACTCTAAAGACACTCAAGCTGACTAAGAATGAAAGGAAAGAAGGAACAGAGCTTACAGCTAGGTCTGTGACAATCCAGATATTCAGCCACTTTCATAGACAGCTTGTGAAGTAAGAGGTAATAAAATTACATCAGCTCCCTGAACTTCCTAAAGTAATCAATCATCAGATCCTCTGGAAGAGGACCTGTGAAATAAGAGTCCTTAAAGGGCACTACAGAGGGGAGTCAGCACAATTTGATGCAAGTGAAAAAGACCCTATTCTTAAAAATATTACTACAGACTCTAGAATGGATATAATGTCAAAATGGGAAACTCATTTAGACTGACATCGATCTGCCACTACATGGCAGTGGTTAAGTGTCCAATACCAAGAAGCAGTACACAAGAACAAGACAACTTTGGCCAGCAGCAGCAGTCACAATATCAGAGCAGTAGCTGCAGTCAACTCCAAGAGAAGCAGCAAAATGCACCCACCTCTGCTCCTTACCTAGGATGGACAGATAATCCTCTAATGAACTTGTTCCTCGGACAGAAAGAATAGCTATAAGAGTTCAACCCCATCACAAACAGCTATCCTTAGAATAGAACTCGAGCCAAAGTCTCTCAGTTTTTAAGAATCTGAAGGAATTTCAACCAAGGCAGGCCTTACAAAAGACTGCTTGCCAAGGACTTTTCAAAGAAACCACAAAGAACTCATCTAAATACGGGGATATCAAAAGAGGTCTCTTTTGTAGGGTACTCCATCACTACTGCAATACTACTGAACCCCTGATGGCAGATGGCAGGCCAAATTATAGTACCTTCTACTGGAAAAGGTGCAAGAGTAGAAAGAAGTGGAGAAATGTCTGGGGGGTGGGGGGATCTAGTTGTTAATGCAAATGATCCACAACTTGGTCTACTAAATATAACAGCTGAAATTATCTTTTGAAATAATACACTAAATATTTTCTAATATTTGTTTTAAAATGGTCCCAAAGTCTGAAGAAACATCCCTGTAAATATGAATTTAACACGTTACAAAAAAAACACACCAGTTGGAAACTAGCTCACAGATGGAACTTTCCAGATGAAATTTAAATCAAAGTTTTTTTTTTTTTTTTTTTGAGAGGTATGTCCCACACTATGTAATGAATCTGACTTTTTTTAATGCAGCATTACGGATCATGGCAGAATAACAGAAAGCCAAGGAAGGGTAAAACAGCTGCCCAATTTACAATTAACAGCAGCTTTCCTTAAGTAATGGTCCTCATGTTAGTTATGTCATCCTTGCAGTATGAGAATGTTATGACTGAAATCTACCAACTGCACAAATCAGTACTTCTCATCTTTCAATGTTAGCAAGTAGTTGAACGTTAAATTCAGACACTGCTCATAGATAAAAGTAAATATTTTGGTAGCAAGACAGCTTGTATTCATCATTTGGAGCCATCATCTCTGTGCAGCAGCAGCAGCAGTGACATAAAATGATGAAAACAAGCTAGAAAATTGGAGGAAAAATAACTTCAAAGACAAAATGGCACAGTGACATGCATTTACTCAGAAAGCTGCTAAGTCAAACCGTGGGAAAAGAATGAAGAAAGAAGGGGTACTTATTCAAGTTTATGCCCTTTTTTAGTAAGACCACCTCTGATGAAATGCAGAAGTGTCTGGTTAAGGCCATCCAGTAGCAAAGCCTTAAGACTCCACTAAACTGCTATTTTCTTAGGTGTTGGCGATTCTGTCTAACCTGCCAAATGAAATACCAAAGTTCTTTTTCATACAGCTATATCACATAAATGACATTCTATATTATTTTTTGAAACTATGAATCCCTGTCCTAAACCTATGTAAGACTGTGAGAAGACTAAAAAAAGAAACCTCACCCAATTCTGTGTCGTGTGTGTTTGCTATTACCTTTTCCAGGTCCTCCAGCAGCAGCGACGGCAGCAGCGGCAGCTGCCGCCGCAGCAGCAGCTTTGTTCTGCGTTTGAGATGATCCACTGTAGCCTGCTTTGCTGTAATCACCAGCTCCTGTTCCCTGGGTTAAGTCATCATAACCTGCCGTTGAGTAAAAGCAATTTACATACAACCCTTAAAATATTTAAAGAAAAAAAAAAGAAAAATGGTCAACACAGACATAAAATTAAACTGAAAAAAATCATCTGTGTGTGACATTTAAAAAACTTAATGTAGATAGTGATACAATACAAATAAAATACAGCTGTCTAAAACTTACCATAACAGTAGATGTCCTGTTGATCACTGTTGCAGTATTCCAAACAGAAGAAATATCTCACCAAATAACTGGACATCTGACCAGGGTACCAAAGCCAAAACTTTCCACATATCCATACATCCACTGTATGACTTAAACCCACGGATGTAAAGGTAAACAAGCATACATATGAGAATAAATAATCACTAAGCTAGTAAAGCCTGAAGAGGCCACACAGACAAAATAAATTGGTCAGCTAAGAGGGGAGAGAAAGAAAGACACTGATATTCCTTGGTCCATAAGGGAAAGAAGAACCAGAAAGTGGGGAAAGGCAGGGAAGGAACAAATAGTGCAACAGTGATCAGTAGGGAATCTACTGCTATGGTAAGTTCTTACACAACTGTACTATGTCCTTCCTTAGATCACTGTTGCAGCATTCCCAACAGACAGGCGATCCCAAAGCTTGAGAAGTGTAATGGGTGGATGGAAGGGAAATGTGAAAACTGTCTGGAAATCAAGAGAGGATCAACTTGGCAAAGGCTGCTGTGGATCTAGAGAAGGCATCTACTCTAAGTCTGTAATGTTTTGTGAAACTGTACAGAGAGGACCAAGTAGCTGCCTCTGAAATTATTCTAGAGTCAATCCCCTCGTAAAAGGCTCCAGATGTGACCACTGCCTTAGAAAAATAAGCCTTTGTTGGAGAGGTCAGGATTTGCCATGGAAAGTGTAGCAAAAGAAAATAGATTAGATATCCAGTTAGCAACTGGGTTACTTAACATGGAGTCTTGGACACAAACAACTTGTCAAATATGTCTATCTCCTTGGTCTTATACAGGTAGAATTGCAGCTGTCTATGCACATCCAAGGAATTTAAAATTATTTCTCCTTTATTTTATAGACTAGGGAAGAAAGTGGGAAGACTTATAGCCTGACCAAGCCTAAGTTACTACATTTGGCATGAAAGAGGGAATGGTCCTTGAAGACATTCAATCCTTACAAAAATAAGGAAGGGAGAAGCTGACATTAGGGTTTGAAGTTCAGAAACACGCCTGACAGATGCAAGAACCACCAGAACTGTTCTCCAAGTATAAATTTTGAGAGAGGCAGAAACTGCTGGTTCAAAAGGAGGGATACTTAGTTTCTCTAGCACAAAGGTGAGGTCCCAAGCAGGACAGAGGGGGCTTTACCTTTCCTTGGAGGTTTCAGGTGGAGCACAACCTTTACTAATGTTTTTCCCTCGTCTGGTTAGAAGTGGTGGTTCAAGATATGGCTGAAAGGCAAGCCTTGACAGGGGTATGCTATGTCCGATTATAACAACTCTCACAAATGAGAGAGGACCATTTGGATATTATTCTGAAGTGGGTCCTGATATTTAGGCCAATACCATAAAGTAAATCATTTCCATTTTGCAATGTAATATTTTCTTGTAGCAAGTTTAAATTCCTCAAGGAGAACCTTAAACATGCCTTCAGAAAATTGGGTGTCTAAAAGGAATCAGAATCCGGTCATCCATATGGTCAGGCTGAGGGATGAGAGGTTGGGATGAAGTAGTGTGCTTCTCTATTGTGTGAGCAAGTTCACTGTGGCCTGGTGATGGCCCTTTGCTAGGTGGTAGAGAAAGGGGAAACAAACAGTGAAGCCTTGGCCAGTAGGAAGTCGCAAGCAAAATCTTTGCACATTTCTTTTGGATTTTAGTAGGACTCTGGGAACCAGAGGAAAAGCATATAAAAAACTACTTTTCCAAGGGAAGGACACTGCATCCATTTTCCAAGCTTGAACACAGTAAGCCCTGCTATAAAATAGCAGAAGTTGTTTTGGATTAAGCAAAAAGATCTTTCTGTGGCACCAACCCTCCCAATTTGTGGACTTGTATAGCCCTGTGTGGCATCCACATGTGGGGATCTTCTCTTGATCTGCTCAGAAAGCCTGCAAGGACATTGTCCTATGAAGGAATGCAAACTGCTTGGAGGGAGATGTTTGCTTTTATGGCTTGCTCCCATGTCAAAAAAATCAGGCTGCACAGGTGACAAGATCCGGTTCCCCAGCACTTGTTTATGCATAACATAACCTTTGTGCTGTCTTGTGTATACTCTTAATGGACCTGGTTTCCAAGAATGGGAGAAACTCTGCAGGGCTTGTATTAGTGCTCTTATCTCCTCCAGATTGTGTTCTGGTCTTAAACTTGCAAGCCAATGCCCCTAAGCTTTCAGGTTGCCCATCCATGCTCCGCATGCATTGTCTGATGTGTCTGTGTGCAGCGCCTGTTGTAGTACCTGTGGTTAGAAGAGAAATCCCAGATTTATCTGCGACATGCAACCACAACAATTCCTACTTTATTGCAAGGAAAGAGAGGAACCACAGTGCTCAGGGAGTGAGAACACTGGGGACCAGGTAGATTAACGATACTACTGGATTTTCTCATATGAAGTATGGAAATTGGGACCATGGGGATGGTTGCTGCCATGAATCGAACTGCTCTGAGGAACTCACTTGCAGTACAAGACTGAATAGGTAAAAGATAAAGTAAATATTCAGGTTCTGCATTTTGTCTGGTGGCAAGAAAGCCTGCATGAGCTTGGTATCTAGTCTGCATCCCAAAAAAATAAGATCTTAAGTTGGCTTCACTACTGACTTTTTCAGGTTGATCTTGAAACCTAGGGCTTGAAGTAAGGCCATTGTGAACTTGAGGTGAGTTAAGAGTACCTGCTGAGGAGGAGGCTGTATTAACAGGTCATCCAAATAGGGAAATGTCTGCCTTTCCCGAGTCTTACAGTATGTTATCAGTGGGGTGAAGCACTTTGCGAAGACTCTTGGGACTGTAGAGAGGCCAAAAGGCCAATCAGAGAACTGAAAGTGCAATGAACCAGTAGAAAACCTGAGAAATTTTCTGAAGGTAGGGAGAATAGAAATGTGAAGATAGGAGTCTGAAGTCCAATGGCACCAGGACGGCTTGAGGAAGGATGAACTGCAAGTTTGCAAGGACATCTTGAAAGATGGAACCAGGAGGAGGGTGTTGAAGGTGAAGCGATCCAAAATTGGTCTCTAGTCTCCTCCTTTTCTTAGGACAAGGAAGTGCCTGGAATAGAACCCTTTTCTCACATACTGTGGGGGTAACAGTTCTATCGTGCCTTGCTTTAGCAATGTGTGAAGGATGGGGTGGATCAATTGCACGTGATTTTGTGGAGAAGGGATACCAATGAAAGCAGAAACCTCTTTCCAAGTCATTCTGCTCTCCTACTGGATGAGAAAGTATCCATTTGTCTGAAGTGATGAGAAGCTAGTACATTTTAGGGATAAGGTCAGTCTTTTGGATAGGGGAAGGGAGTGGACAGAGAGGATAGGCAGGTGGATAGGAGGTAGTCAGGTGGATTTTTCTGGGCAGGGAAGCATCTCAGATCTGGAGTCCCCAACTGTTTTCCCCTGGAATCGTTTCCTAGGCATTGTCTTGGTCTTATGGAGAGGCCTGGGTTCCCCAAAGGAAGTGGGTTTTTCAGGTTAATTTCTCTGGTATCTAAGTATAGAAGTAAAGATTTATCTACAGTCTTTCATAATTTTATCCTGTTTCTAAAATTGTTTGAAAAGACTGGCCACACTGAGACCAAACAAAAGATCTTTAAGGGAGGATCTATGAGTGTCAACTTATCTTCTGGAAGGGGAAAATAATGCAACCATGCATACCTCCTGATCACAGGACATACACCAGTTGCCATGATTTACCGCTGTGCCTAGCTATTTGGGAAGCCTTAGCCATCAAGGATAAGGCCTGATACTTAGTGGCAGAGTCCTCAGGGGAGGGCAATTTTTTTATTCAAATTGCTGAGGATAGACCATACATATCTGATCATTTAAGTCTAATACATCAAAGTTCTAAAGGTCAGAGTGGAGAACGTATAAACCTTTTTCCACAGCCTGTCCACTGCTCTGCTGTCTATCTGAAGGAAGAGCACTAGCAGCAAGCAGTAATTCAGAGGGCTTATCTGTTGACATGGAAAAACAGAGGGGTCTGCCACACTGTTTCTGTACAGAAATTTTAAATATTCAGATACTTTGTAAAACCAGTCAGGCCTTTTTGGAGCAAGTGGCTGGCTGGTGCAGTAGAAGTGGATTGCAGAAGCATCCAAAAAAAGCCTTCATAACAAGAGTTACAAGAGCAGCAGCACAGACTTCCAAGAACTTACGGCATCTTTGTTAAACTTCAGAAATCTATTTAGATTCCCATTTAAAATGCTTCATCGTATTCACAATAGCTTCCCTGAATGAAGCTTCTTCAACAGGGGAATCAGAAGAAAAGAATCATCATCAGATGCCACTTGAACTGACAAATAGATTTGGGATGAACAGGCTGAGTGATCAAGTCTGACTTATCCTCTTCATCTTCAGAAGCAGTGTCTAAGAGGCTCTTCTGTGGAGAGGAGGGAGAAACCACAGTGGTAGCAGGTCCTGAAAACGAAGATGGCTTGAGTGCCATAATGACACTAAACAGGCCCTGTGAAAAGTCCATCCACTCCTTTTCTTTGGACATTAGGGGAAGGAATGTTTTTATTTTTTTGTTTTGATTCTTCCTTGATGCAGCATCCTCTTTCACTCAAGGTAGAGGCTCTGACTCCTGCCAAACTTCAATGACAGATCTAGATATTTAAATCTCTAATGAGGATCTGTAGCAAGTCTTTGGAAATTAATTGCGGACCTCCCCTTCCCACCATTATCGGTAGCTTCAGTCTTTCGGAATGTGCGAGCTTCAGATGACATACTGGCCTCCAGTGGGGTAGTGGTAGGAGGAGACTAGGTAGGTGTGGAGTGTTCTTTCAATTCTGAGACCTCTGCAGGTACATCATATTCCTAATGGGAAGTCGTGATATCAGGCCTAGGCCTCTTACGTTTTTTTTTTCCTGAACTGGCGGGGCATGATGGGATGTAAGGGGTGGCAGGGTTTGCCATCCTTGCTTGAGTGAGGTGTTGAGTTTCTGAGTAGGAATTAAAGTCTAGTTCAAAGAGTCTTTGGAACAAAGGACTGACAGACTGCACAATTTTTCTAAATGTGCAGTGCACCTAAAAGAAAAGGCACCAGAGTGGAGAGCCTCGTATGGAATTTGCCTACCTCAAGTCACATACCCCCCCCCCCCACTGACATCCAAGAGAGAGAAACCAATAGCAATACAATTGTGAAAAGTAAAGGATGATTCCCCAATGAGGCACTTATCTGAACCAGTGAAGGCCAACGGTACAAATGACCACACACAGAACAGACAGATGGGTGCAATACCTGCATTTGGGCTGGAAGCGAGACAGTCTGAGGATTTAAGCTTTTACGTCTGCTTATGTAGCCTTACACCTGCAGGCTTGGGTCATAAGTTGGACGTACGTCTCTACGGAAGAATTTGACTTTGGTACCCCAACCAGATGTGCAGGTTATTTGGCAAGATAACCCAACTGTTTAGAATACTGCAACAGTAATCAAAGAAAGGACATCACCCAGTATATTACTCACTACATAAACTGATCTGCTTTATGAGATTTTACAACAGTATGAAAAACTTACAAAAGCAGCGAACTGTTTAGTCGATTGTTTTTCTCCATCCCAAAGGAGGGGATATAATACTATTGATATTTTAGTAAATTAGTGGACTTTATTTGTAACACATTTATTTACATCCCAAATTGAACCCATAACAGTAAGACTACATCCCTGATAATGACACACAGGAAAAAATACATACTCCATAGTGTCTCCACAAATGGTTCTATACACAGGTAGGCAGATGCACACACTCACTCTTTCAAGATTTTAACAAAACCCAACCAACTTGAAAAGGCAACAAACCACATTTTATCCTAAATATCTTAGAAAATGAGCTGAAGACTCGCATTAATGCTTACTAATATGTTTTTAACCAAACACCAATGTAGCAATACAAAGTAAACCTAATACAAACAGCATAAAAATCGAAAAAAGGCAAATGACTGTCTAAATCACCAAGAGTGGGGACAGAATTTTTTTTTTTAAATATAATGCTTAACCCAAGCAAAGGTGGCATCCACACCAACTTTTAGCTGTCAAATTTCACACTCATGGAGTTTATAACAAAAAGATTAAACACCATGCCTGAAGCTGCACCCTAGGAACTACTAGTAGCCACAAGATGCTGATGCACAGCATATATACTAGATGGCAGAAAGTTAACTATGTAAATCAAGAGAATCAAAGTGATGCAGGGTCAAACATGGTAAGATCAGGATTTTAAATAAAAGAGAAAACCGAATCTGCAGCCAGTGCAGCAGCAGAAGCATGAAACAGATGTACTGGTAAGGACTTTGCCAAACTCACTGTCAGGAATTCCTACACAAAGGGAGTGAAAGCAAACAAGATCTGAAAAGATACAAGCAAGAACTACCACAGAGATATTCACAGATGTATTTTACGTGCTTAATCCTAGTGATACTCCATAAAGCACAGTGAAGAACAGGAGACACCTAGACGCAAGAGTGTTAGTATATCTTCACGAATACCACAAACTCTAATCTATTAACAAAAACTACAAAAGGTGGAAATGCTGCGACAGACAAATCTTGCAGTGTGTCAGGAACCACAAAGATCTCTGTGTTGATGGAGCTGAATTTTAATCAATTATAGCACACTAACGGTGGAGAGCTACGTTATAAACCACCAAATAATTCATAATTGTATGCTTTAGAAGCAAAAGGAGGTACTAAACTGTGCGTCATCTGTACAACAGTGAGAACTTGATCTTCTCCTTCTGACTACATTGGGGGCAGAATATGATCCAAAAACTGAGCCCTATGGCACTACGCACTCCATAGTACAGGAACAAGTGGTATTCAATTGTGAATGCCCACAAAAGTAAAGAAAAAAAATTCCACAGAGGGGGAGAATCTGAAGTAAGATCAAAGACTGTCAGGATACCATTACTGCCAATGACACTGACACATCAAGCACAGCCAGGCAGTACTGAACAAAAATGACAGTTATGCAGTCACCATAACGATAGATCAGTGTTGTCTTCTTTTTATCTAGTTCAACCTTTGGGTTATCTGACCTCAGGGCCTTTAGAAGCTGTGGATCCAGGGCTCTGATTCCTCCCCTTCCTGTAATCCCTCTCTTCTTCCACATACTTCGGATCAAGTGTGCCAATTTATCAACTAACAAAATTTCTTGCAACCTCAGAATACACCACTTTAATGCTATAGTGGAAAAGAAACCTGGAGAAAACAACCAACTGAAGTTGCAAACTGGCAAGGTTCCTGATTAGGTCATTTCAATTAAAGAGGAGCAACAGGGAAAACATTATTGGAAGGGGGACGGTGAAGAGATGCTAACCCAGACAAAAAAATAGATAACCCATATCTATTACGGTGAGTACATAACTTTCATATGTGATGTCTTTTTTTCATCCATTTTAACCTTTGGGACAGATTCCCTAGCTGCCACAATCCTGTGAAGTATCAAGGAAGGATATTCATGAGAATAGTGAAACTGAACGATATATGTGACCTTGACTGTATATACAGTTTTTGAGTAATGAGTGTGTGGACTGTGGGCTAAGTTGCTGCTGCACTGATTTGATCTATAGGAACTCTACATATAAAAGCAGTAACAGCCCTTGTTGAGAGAGAGTTCTTGGTTCCTTAGCTAAAAAGTGAGTTCCAATGTTTGTATACAAAGGCTATGCAGTCAACCAGCCACCTTGACAGTGTGACTTTTGAAACTTTCTTTCCTAACTTGGCTTTAGAAAGGTTACAAAACAGTTAATCGGGATTTCTGAAAACTTTAGTCTGTGGACATCTAACAGATGCAGAATATATTTCCTTTGTTAAAAAAACTGTGGAAAAAATATAAGTTCATGGCTTGATTGATGTTTATTTCAGATGCCATTGGAATGAACATAATATTTATTCTCAAATAAAAAACAATCCCTATAGAAAATCAAGTAAGGAGGTTTACAAGAAAGTGCTTTTAATTCAGACATCCTTCTAGCTGAAGTGACGGTCACAAGAAAAATAGTCTTCCAGGAAAGGTAAAAGTCCACTGAAGCTGCTGATTTAAAAGGGTTTTTTTGTTAATGCTTGAAGCACGACAGTTCTGTCCCATGAAGGAATAGGGCTCTCTTATGGGAGGTCTCAATACAAAAGTTACTTTTAGAAAACCCTTTGAAATCTTGAGTGTATATAACCATTTGATATTGTCCAACATGGAAATTGGAAACGGCCAATAAATGCACTTTGATTGTTGAAAAACTAGAACCCTGTTAGAAAAGGTCTGACAAGAAATCTAGGACAGAAGGAAGTGCAGCTTGAAGAGGGATCCATCCCTCTAGCTGTTACCCTCTTCTATTTGCTAAGATAAACTTTCCGGGTACTTAATTTCTGAGAGGCTAACAAAATATGAACCACTTGAGTTGAAGGCTGGCATCTCTGGCCACTGTTAAAATTGGAACCATGAAGTTTGCTTCAGTGCTTCTGGATTTGGGTGAGGCTGCCCAGATGGGTTGAAACAGAAGACCCGGTGGTGTCCGATGTCCAGGGAAGATGCAGGACATGAGGCCAGGGAAAGGAGAACCACACCTGCAGAAGCCAGAAAGGAGCAATGAGGATTTCTTTGGCTTTGCACATTTTTGCTTTCTGAGCAAACTTTTTTTACCAGAAGGGGGGGGGGACATAAAAAAGACCTGGTGGCTAACTGTGGACTAGTGTACCTTAGGGATTTACTCCTGTGGAGGGATTAAGGCAAAGTAATTACTGCACTAGTGGTTTAGGTATGAAGCAATGAGATCACAGCATGGCTGGCCCCAGTTGCTGAAGATCTGATTCACCACAGTTTGAGTGCCCATTCGTGAGGCAGTAGGTAGACCTGCCCAACTTCTCAGCGAACACACTAGAAGTCCCAGGAATATGCGCTGTGATGAGAAAGCGAAGGGAAGACATGGCCCATTGTCAGACTCTCATAGATTCTTGGCACACAGGATATGAAAGGGTCCCCCCCCCGCTTGCTGATGTACCATATTACTGACATATTGTCTATATGGACTGAAATCACACTCCTTGGGAGAGAATACTGGAAACCCACCAATGATAGGGAGGGCTTCTCATCTCCATGACACTGATGTGAACAGTGACCTCTATGTTTGACTAAGAACCTTGGTTTTGCCTTTGAAATGAACCCCACCCGCACCCCAGAAGGGAAATATTCGTGGTTACTTTGGCCATGGGGGATGTGGAGAAAAGGGGGAGAACTTCCAGGAGAGCCGTGGAGGTCAACCACTAAGTAATGTGAGACTTGCATGTGGTCGTTATGCAAATCCTTGCATGAAAAGAATGGAGGAACTGGAACCACTGTATTTAACATATCCACTGAAGAACTCTCATGTGGTACTTGGGTGGGGGCACTAACATTACTGTGGAAGACATCAAGTCCTTGTAACCAAAGGATAAGCCTTGCAGTTGATGTGGGGTGTTGAACATGTAAGACTGTCCACCATACATAAATGATCCTAGACTCTGGTACAGAAGCTATCCAATTTTTTGTCTTTAAGTGTCATCTGATGAACTCTGTCTGTTGTGAGGATATTAAATTGCTTTTGGAGTAACTGACTGTGATGAAAAGTACAGTTTTGTACCTACCATAAATGTAGATGTCCGATAGATATGCAACTGCAGTCCTTACATATGGGTTGTCCTGCCTCAGGCAGCCCTCGGTCGGCCGGATTCCAAAGTCTGGGTCCGACGTCGGCTGATGTCGCCTCCTCCCCGACGTCAGAGCGGCAGGGGTATAAAAGTATCAACCAACGCCATCTTCCTCAGTGTTTCTTGCCCCAGATGCCAGGTGCCCTCCAAGGAAGGCTAAAATTAGAAATGGAATGAAAATCTCCAGACATACACAATAGCAATAAACAGATACACCATAACAGAAATCCCCAGCTAAGTAAAAAAGGAGGAAAGTGGACCCAATGTACAGAGGGGAAGGAGGGTGGGAAAACCTGACTGCAGTTGCAATTCTATCGGACATCTACATTTATGGTAGGTACAAAACTGTACTATGTCCTTCAAGAATGCAACTGCAGTCCTTACATATGGGTTGAATACCATAGCCAAGCTGGGGGTGGTAGGCTCTAAGATAAGGATGGTGTAGCTAAAATGCCCTGCAGGACTGCTGAAGCAAAGCCTGCTCGGGATCTGGAATATAAAGGGAGGTTGTAGTGCTTGGAAAATGTATGCACGGAGCTCCATGTAGCAGCTTCTAGAATGTCCTTTGTAGCCACCCCTCTTAGAAAGGCTGTGGAGGTGGCTGTAGCACTGGTGGAGTGTGGTCTGACATTGGCTGGCACACACTTTCCATGGTAGGAATAACAAAATCTGATGCAATGTCCAATCCATTTTGAAATTGTTTGTTTGGAAATTGCTTTTCCTTGTACCCCAGGAGCGTAAGCTACAAATAGTTGGTCAGATTTTCTGTTGGCCTTAGTTCTGTCCAAGTAGTAGCGCAGTTGCCTGTGAATGTCCAAAGTGTGCAGCAGTTTTTCCCCTTTATTTTGAGGACTGGGGAAAAAAGTAGGCAGGTGAATTGCTTGATTTAGAGACACCCCGGAGATCACTTTTGGCATAAAAGAAGGATTGGTTCTTAAAGAAACCCTGTCCTGATGAAAAATGAGGAATGGAGGAACTGCCATGAGGGCCTGTATCTCCGAAACTCTCCTAGCTGAGGTTATTGCCAACAGGAAAACTGTTTTCCAGGAAAGAAATTGTAATTCTGCAGATGCTGCTGGCTCAAAGGGAGGAAGAGTTAATTTTTCCAACACGAAATTGAGGTCCCATGCAGGCACTGGTGGTTTTCTGGGAGGCTTGATATTCTGTACCCCTCTTAGAAATTGTCTCAGCAAAGGATGTGAGAACACAGGAGGATCGGTGTTGTATCTTGCTGAAATTGCTGAAGCATGTATTTTTATGCAAGAATATGGAAGTCCATTATGCAGCATCTCTGCCAAGTATTCCAATATCTGTGGAATGTTCATTACTGATACATCCTGTCCCTTGTTGGTATTCCAGATGCTGAATCTCTTCCATTTGGCCGAATAAGCTTTTCTGGTGGAAGGTCTGCATGCTTCCAATAATATCTGTTGAACTTCCTTGGAGAAAGAGATATGCGGAGACATCATGGGACCCTCCAAGCTGTCAGGCGCAGAGTTTGCAGGTTTGGATGAACCGTCCTGTAATTGTGCTGAGTCAAGAGTGGAGACCATAGAGGCAGGGTCCACGGCTTGGTGCAAGTTATACTCCTTAGTAGTGGATACCAGTGCTGTCTTGGCCAATCTGGAGCTACTAAGATGCCTTTCGGTTGCTCTGCTTTGACCTTCAGTAACACCTTGGGTCATCAATGGTAGAGGTGGGAATGCATAGATTTTTAGAGAGTTCCAGCTGAATGAGAGAGCATCTATTTTCCAGGCTTGTGGATGATGTGACCTCGTGCAGAACTTTTTCAGATGATGATTGAGGTGGGAGGCAAAGAAGGTCTACGTCCGGCCTCCCGCATGCAGAAGTTATTTGTGCAAAAATGTCTGGATGCAACATCCATTCGTGTGGATCCAGGATTTTTCTGCTTAGACTGTCCGCTAGAACATTGTCCCTGCCCGGAACAAACTGGGACTGTAGCTGTATGTTCAATTTCAGGGATTTTTCCCAAAGAGTCATTGTTAGTCTACAAAGGGGGTAAGAATGAGTACCTCCCTGCTTGTTTATGTATCACATAACAGTGGTGTTGTCTGTTATTAGTAGGTGGCCTTGCTGAAGATATTTTCCGAAAGCCTCGACTGCATGCATTACTGCTAACATCTTTTTGACTTAAGTGCAGATGTACTTCCTGGGGTGTCCATTACCCCTGAATACATCTGCCCTCCATGTGCGCCCCCCATCCATGGTCTGAGGCGTCTGTTGTAATTGTTTGGCTTGTTTGAGGCTTGTTGAAAGGCATACCTTTGTTTAACTGGCTTGCTTGGGCCCACCCACAAAAATTCCCTTTGTAGACATGGGATGAGTGGGATAATTGCTTCTAAGTTGTGGCTGTGTTGAGACCATAAACTTTTTAGGTACCATTGCAGTTTTCTCATGTGTAGTCTTGCCAGTGGAATCAGAAGAATGCAAGATGCCATGAAACCCAGGGCCTGCAGGACTTTCCTTGCAGTCATCTGGGTGAGCTTTGCTAGGCTTTTGAAGTAATGTGGTAGTTGTTCTTGCTTCTCTTCTGTGAGGTAAGCCATTTGAGATTCTGTGTCTAGTTTGGCTCCTAGAAAAGTTATTTGTTGGGATGGCAGTAGTTTTGATTTTTGTAAGTTGACCGTGTATCCCAAAGCCTGTAGTAAGTGAATGACGTAATTCAAGTTTTTTGTCAAGGCTTGTTTGCTGTCCGCTTGTATAAGGCAGTCGTCCAGGTAAGGGTATATTTGTATCCCCTGGAGTCTGCAATGTGCAATTACTGATGCCAGGCATCTCGTGAATACTCTGGGTGCAGTAGATAAGCCAAAAGGCAATGCTGAGAATTGATAATGCTCTGACCCTGCAAGAAATCTGAGGTATCTTCTGCAACTGTGTCTGATTGGGACATGCAGGTATACCTCCTTGAGGTCCAGAGTAACCAGCCAAGACCCCTTGCCCAACATGGGAAGAAGTTGCTGTAATGTCAGCATTTTGAATTTTGGTACAATGAGAAAAGTGTTTAGAGTCGACAAGTCCAGTATAGGTCTCCATTGCTTTTCTTTTCTTGGAACAAGGAACAGTCGAGTAAAATCCCTGGCCTTGTTCCTGAGGAGGAACCTTTTCTATTGCTTTCATTTGTTTCAGCTTTGAAATTTGTTCGAATGCCTCTGCCCTTTGATTTTGTGGCAGGTTTGGCATGCCTTGTCTTGTTGGTAATGTATGGAAGTGGAACCTGTAGCCTTGGTCTATTATGTCCAGAATCCATTTGTCCTTTGTTAAAATGTGCCAGTTTTTTGAAAATAAGGATAATTTTCCGCCTAAAGGTGCTTCTCTTTGAGCCTTGGTCGGCGGTGTCAAAGGCAAGTCATTGTGATTGTCCCTGTGGGGCAGGGGAAGTCCCTGCGCCACCTCTCTGATTAGTCGGTTGCCATTGGCGTCCCCGGTAGGAGCCTCTGTATTGCCCTCTTCCTCGGCCACGCCTGTTTTTTCCCCTTTGAAATTTGTCAGTGTCCGGAAAGGACCAATTCTTAGAAGGCCAATTCCTGCTGAACCTAGGAGGCTGAACCTGGAGGAAATCCTTGACTGTTTGCACTGATTTAGCCTTTTCCTCAATTGATTTCAACACATCCTGAGCATTAGTACCAAATAGCTTGTGCTTTTCCAGAGGAGCATCTAGAAGCTTTGCTTTAACATGATCTGGTAATGGCTGTTCTTTTAACCATGCATGTCTATGTATGACGGCCCCTGTCATTGCTGCCCTACATGAAGCTTCCAATGCATCATATCCACACTGAAGAAAATGGTTGCTAACCTGCTGTGAGTTGTGAACCACATCCTGCAAGGCCTTCCTATCTAAAGGCTCAGGAGAGGCTAACTTTTTCTGCAAGTCATCCATCAAGAAATCCTGATACTGAAACAAATGAAAAAGGCAATTGAGGGCTCTCATAGACAGTGTGGTTGAGGTATAAACTTTTTTGCCCTACCTTTCCAGGGACCTAGCTTCCCTGTCTGAGGGCAAGGGATTCTTGGCCGTGGATGTAGTGACCCCCTTGGGCCCCTGGGAAATTGTTTCAAGATCAACAGCATGGGCCTTAAAGAAATGTTTATGGGTTTCAGGAACCCTGAAGTATCTGTCCGGCTTGACAGGAGCAGGAGGGAGAGAATCAGGAGAAGCACTCGAATCTGAGTACACATCATCCAGAACATCAAGCACTGGAGGGATAGCTAAAGGCCTGTGTTGTGGAAGCTTAAGGAAGGTACAAAGTCGCTTTCTGGAATCGGAGTATTCCTGGCCTTGCCACTGAAAGTGTTCCCTCCTCATGGAGTGAAGAACTTCCCCAAAAGAAATATCCTCAGGAGGGGAGGCAGAGGGGATAGAATCCGCCGCATCAGAATCCTCGTAGGCCTGGAAGGACTCTTCCTGGGTATCTGAGTGATCAGAGTCACCAGAGGCTTCATCTGAAGAAAGGGTGTCAGTATGCTCAACCCTGGGCCTTTTGTCAGAAGGTGGCTGAGATCCTCTTTCAGGATGGGCCTGGGAGCCTCTGATTAAAGAAATTAAATCTGCAGCTAAAGACATAATTTGTTTATCAGTAGTGGGCTGAGGCAGAGCTTTAGGAGGGTGAGACTTAGCCTGGCTAGCAGCCTTAGCACATGTGTAGGCCTTGATAGACATAGACATAGGGGGCCTAGTTGCCCCACGTGCTGGAGTAACCTTGTCCACTGGTATGGTCTCCGGTAAATCTTGGGCTTCAGAATCTGGAGGAAAATCAACCACCGGCTCCGGTGCCGGAGTAATCGGTAATGCGGTGTCATCGGTCCGGAGCGGTGGAGGAACCGCCTCAGAAGAGACCGTTGCACTCGCGGTAATTTTTGGCGTGGAGTCGGTGGAAGTCGCGGGCCGAGGATGTCGGTCCCGGTCCTTCCGTTTTTTGGAAATATGAGTTGTCGGTTGTTCCAACGGCATGGTATAGGAGAATTTGTCACCAAAAAAGTCTTCAGCAAACTCTGCCCGGCGCCTGAGTGCGCGCTTATTGAAGCGAGCACAGGCGGCACAGGCCGAGACGTCATGGTCTGGGCCAAGGCAGGGGAGGCAGTAAGAATGGAAATCCTTATGAGGTATTTGTTTACCACAAGACAAACAGTTATTAACTTTTTCAGTAATTTCTGACATCGGCTGAGTCAAGAAAAAAGATCCCCAACGGGGTACTTAGCTTTTTTGATGACTTCGGATACGAAAAACACAGGAGCTGACCGACCGGCACTTGCGAACTGCTTCTGCTTCGGGCACCGCGCAGCAAGAAAGACTGAGGAAGATGGCGTTGGCTGATACTTTTATACCCCTGCCGCTCTGACGTCGGGGAGGAGGTGACATCAGCCGACGTCGGACCCAGACTTTGGAATCCGGCCGACCGAGGGCTGCCTGAGGCAGGACAACCCATATGTAAGGACTGCAGTTGCATTCTTGAAGGACATCTAGAGCAAAAGTCCTGCTGCTGAAGGAGAACATCCTTTGTTGGTGTGGTGAGGAGCCAACTTTCTATGTATGGGAACACCCAGAACCCTAGTAGCCCGAGATATGCAGCGACAACTGCCATATGCTTGGAGAACACGGGGGGATGGGGGGCTGTGTTGTGACCAAAGGGTAGTGCCCTGAATTGGTAAGTGCCGTCTCCCAGACAGAAATGGTGAAATCTCCTTCCTGAGTTCCTCTCCTCCTTGATTTTCCACAAAATCTTGACATTGTAGTAGGGATCCTGGAGATCAAGCACATCCATGCAGTAGAGGTAGAATGGACTGAACCATGACCCTCCAGAATTCTGTTTTACAAACAGATTGAGACAACAGAGGTCCAAAATTAGCCGTAGATCCACCATCTTTATTAGAACTAAAAAGAACCCGGAATAGACTCCGGATTCTAACTGGTCTGGAACCTACTGGATGACTTTTTTCTAATAGTTTTAAGGTTTCTGCTGTTGCAAATTCCATCTGATGGAGTGGTACGTACTGTGGGAATCCTTTTCTTTAAAGGAGGTGAAACAAAGGGAATTACACATCCTCCGGTGATTATCCACAGCACGCAAGTATTGGATGTGATGGGCCAGCCAGACTTGGTGGTACAGGAATAAGCTCCCCAGACTGACTCCAAAGTGCAGCAGTTGGGCAATTACACCATTTTACCACCTCAATGATTTCTGGAAAAGGTTCTCTGAGGAGTGCAGAAGCAGCTCATAATGGCAGAAAGGCTCTTAACATCCTGTTCATTCTTGGTGAGTGTTTCCTTAACCTCTGGTCCAGTGTAGAGCCATTAAAGGGAATTTAATAAAGGGCTTCTTAAGAGAGTTCTCCAAAGTCACACAACTGCTTCCAGGCATGCTGGTGGATGGCTATGCTGGTACCCGTTGCTCTATCCGTACCATCAACTGCACTGGAAAGCAGACACATGGATACATTAAGCATTGATCGTAAGGTAGCCAACTAGGACTCAACTGTCTTCTGAGTGTCTGATGATATGTTATTTGAGAAGGACTTTATGAGTTCCTTTGTCAGGTTCCTCTGGAATGGAGCCACGTGAGCCAGACAGTTCAGTGCTCAAAGTGCAAAAGTCAGCAAAGCATGTTACATTTCGCAAAATCTGTTCAGCACTCTAGATTCCCTATTAGCCATAAGGACACATGTGCACTCCTCACAGAGATCTCTTAGTGACTGCAGCTACAACCATGGTATCTACTATAAGACCCTTGCTTCACAGTGTGCTCTATCTTTAGGTGCAACCAAAATCTTGTCTGGTTTCTTAGGAACTGGTTCCACCGTGTCAAGATCCTTCCAAGCCTGCGGAACTACAAGGTGCATGAATGGATCAGCAAGCAGTACCACCCAGGAGGTAGACATGCCAGTTCCAAAAACCTTGAGGAACACAGAGTCTTAGGGGGGAGGGAATATAGTGGATCAACCTCCTTGCTGTTTTATCTTCCAGAATGTCACCAAAGGCGATGTCTTCAAGAGGGGATCTTAGGAACCCCATTCTCATCATTCAAGTCTCTCTCTTCAGTGACAGATTCTGCAAAAGAATCTAAATGCCACCTCTTATGCCGGTTTCCTAGGACCCTACCTCAACTGGTCTTCCTGAGACAGGTCAGAATTAGACAGGGAACTCGCATGGTGAAAAGCCCCCAAGCTAAGGGAAGATGACTGTCCTGGTTGACAAGAAATTGTGCAGTCGGACACAATATCCAAAAGAGGATGGGATGAAGTAGAGAACATGGAAAGCACATCATCTCTTGAGCTAGCAAGACCGCTTTTGAAAGCCAGTGCAGAAAGTGGGCCCAAATAGACTCCCATTATATCATGACGAGATGAAGGAAGAGCCTCCCCGACCCTATTTGCCCCCTATCCAAAGTAGACATTGAGGCTGAGCCATCCAGTTCAGAGTGAGAGAGAAGACACAGAGGCTTTTGATACAGACTCCGTGCTTTGAGACCCAACACTGATGCTTTGTCTCCAAGACTCTTCCCAATCCAAACACATCAAGAGTAGAGGAAGTATGAGATGCAGTCTAACATGAAGTCGACAAAACTGTTTGCTGTAATGTGGGTGCACCAAGGAGGCTCAGATCCATAGGCCTCTGATTCAGAGAGGGGACCAGGACTGGAGAAATAAGTAGAACAGCAGCTGGAACCATTCTCATTGCATCCTAGCTAATTTTCAACCCCTCCCTCTGTCCCACCCTGTCTTCTACCTTTAAAATGCACCTACCCAATAGAGTATTAAGGTCTAACAACCAAAATCTATTAGAAGTCTACAAACCAACTCGTCCCCCAGGCAAAAATCTTCTATCATATGGTTTAGCATGCCTCTGGAACTCCCTACCTCCATCAATTCGTATCAACTCCAACCATTTTTCTTTCAAAAAATCTCTTCATTCATATCTAGTATCCCAGTGGGAATGCTCTTGCTTTCACCCCACATAACTAACACGGGTAATTTCCATCTTCCTTTCCTTCCCCTATTTACACCTGCAATATTTCCTTAGACTTCCTCCTATCTCATACACTCAGTGTTACTGTATCCACTAGAATACACCACACTGTACCCTTTACGTGTAGGATTGCTGATATGTAACCGTACTTCTCATTAATTACTTTGAAACATTCCTTCTTTGTACCACCTGTATGCTACATTACTAGTTTGTATTATTTGTAAAAGTTTCATCTCTAGTTTGTATTAGCTGTAATGTTTCCTCTACTACTTTGTAATTGTTTGTTTGAATCTCTTACTCTTGTATAATTATCATGTTTAACCTATTGTAACTTTGATTGTTTGGAGCTTTTCTCCCCAGGACTCCATTGAAAATGGTTTCTTCTTGGCCCAAAGGACAATCCTGGTAAACCAACTGCAAATAAATAAATAAATAAATAAAATCCTGTGTGGACAGAGCTGGGAAAACCCCTAGTTGAACTTGTGCCCAAAGCAATCTTCACATCATGTCTGCTTGGTAAGTCCCCCTCAATGACTTGAATGGACCTAGAGGATGAAGCTACTGACAGTGGCTTGATCAGTGCCTCTGCTGAAGAAAGGGAGAATGGAGCAGAGGACTCACTGGCTCCAGGGATAGTACTGGGGGAGCCTGATCAGACACAGTCAACGAATATTCAGTGCCGGCCCCACAGGTTCTGACCCGACCAGAGACTGCTTTCTAGACTTTTACAACCTCTTCTCAGGTTTGCCCTTCTCTTTCAGCTTCTCTTTCTGTCTACATTTCTCCATGGACTTAGATGGGGAAAGAGTAGTGGTAGTAGTAGAAGTAGTAGTTATGACCATCCTGAGGAATAAGTCCTTTCAACACAAGTTTGTCTCTATGGCCTTGAATGGCTCTCGAACTAAAGGAGAAGCAATCCTTACAGTCCATCTTTAAGACTGCTCCTAGGCTAAACACAGAGGAAGTGCGGGTCCTGCGGCGGAATCTCATCTCTGCAGGCTGTACATTTCTTAAATCCCTGAACCTTGTCAGACATAAGATTGGCAAGGTGTCTGAAAAGAAATTAAATTATTTATCTAAGAAAACAACTGACAACTTCAGAAAGACAATTTTATACTGACAGGAGAATGGGTAAGCACTGGTAGGATTTATATAGAAAAAAAGAAGTTATGTACTCACCATAACGTTCCATCTGAGTAGTTATACTTCATTTTTCTGCAACCTGTGGGTATACAGATCAGTATCGGACCAGAGCCGGCAACTTTTTTCTAGCATCAGCTTCAAGCTCGGAGCTCCTCTCCTTACCCATAATGCCCTACCATCTCCTATCTTCCCTCAGATCGAGTTTGCTGCAACTAACAATATACATGCAACTCAAACCAAACCACCCTGAAAACAGGACAAGGTCCGGGGGATGGACGGAGGGAATGATGCAGAAAAATGAAGTACAACTACTCAGATGAAATGTTATGGTGAGTACATAACTTCTTTATCTGAAGTAGATAACTGAATTTTATCTGCAACCTGTAGGACAGAGTCCCCAGCTACTCCGATCCTGGGAGGCCCTTTTGGAAGGATATTCCTGAGCACCGCAGAGCCAAAGGATGCTCTACCTCTTGAAATCAGATCCAATTTGTAATGGGAAATGAAAGTATGTGAATTGGCCCATGTCGCTGCTGCCCAAATATCGTCCAAAGGTTCCCTGGACCAAAAAGCAGCAGAAGTCGCCATGGACTTGGTAGAGTGAGCCTTAACTATACCAGGAGGAGATAAACCTTTTGCTTTGTAAGCATGTGAAATGCAAAGAGTGATCCATCTGGCTAAAGAAACTTTAGAAATAGCTTTTCCCATAAATGCTTTGGAAAAGGAAACAAACAATTGGTCAGCCTTGTGGAAAGACTTCATTCTATGAAGATAAAAACTAAGTTGTCTATGAACATCCAACAAATGGAGTTTGTATTCATCTTTATTTTGAAAGCTGGGAAAGAAAACGGGCAGATTAACGGACTGGTTTATGTTTGCTTCAGATGCCACTTTAAGTAAGAAGGAAGGGTTAGTACGGAGGGAAAACCTATCCTTATGGAAGACCAAATACGGAGGCACAGCAGACAGAGCTTGAAGCTCAGAAACTCTCTTAGCCGATGTGATGGCGACTAGGAAAGCTGTCTTCCAGGACAAGAATTTTAGGTCCACCGAAGCTGCGGGTTCAAAAGGAGGGGCTACCAATGCCTGTAAAACAAAAGTAAGGTCCCAATGAGGTACAGAATATCCTTGACAGGTGGCCGTAGCAGAAACGTACCTTTAAGAAAAGCCTTACACAGCCTAGAGGAGGCTAAGGCCATGTTGTCTTCACCAATGTGAAAACTGGAAATGGCTGCCAATTGTACTTTCACTGTGGAGGAACTAGCTCCTTGCTGAAATATACCAGAAAGGAAGTCCAACACTGCTGGAACAGGGGCTGTTAAGGGATCTATTTTTCTCTGTGAAACCCAAATGGAAAAGCGCTTCCATTTACTGCAAAATAGTTTCCTAGTGGAGACTTTAAGAGAGGCCACCAGAACGGATTTTACCTGGGATGAAAGACTGGGAGTCCTGGCGATTAACGGAACAGGAGCAACCAAGCTGTCAGCTTGAGGCTGCCCGGATCGGGTGGACGTATCCCCGACGGATGGGAAATTAGATCCGGGCAGGGATCCAGAACCCACGGGGGAGCTAATAGATGAGACCAAAGGAATGGGAACCAAATCGGACGAGGCTTTGCACCGTAGTTGGCAAGCTTTCTGAAGAAACTTCGGAATGAGAGGTAAAGGTGGATAAGCATACAGAAGCCCGGGGCCATAAATGGACTAGAGCGTCTCTGGGGACTTCCCCTGGTGAGGGAATCAGAGCGAAGAACTCGCTGCACTTCGCGTTGGAAGGAGATGCGAAGAGACTGCAGCAAGGCATGCCAGGAAAATCTCTTCTGCTACTGACTGTTTCAGAGACCACTCGTAAGGCACGAGAATGGCCCAGCTCAATCTGTCCGCTAAAATGTTGGAGCACCCCGGGATATGCGTTGCTATCAGACACCGACCAGTGGAAATCGCCCATTCCCACACTCTCATGGCCTCACGACATAGACGGTAGGATCTGGTTCCCCCCTGCTTCTTGATATACCAGACGACCGACATGTTGTCTGACTGAATTGCAATCAATCCGAGAGGGAGGGCTGTGTGAAAGGCTTCCAACGCTAAAAGCACTGCCCTCATCTCTAGAACATTTATGTGCAAATTGGTCTCTGTCTGGGACCACGTGCCTTGGACTGTCCTTCCCAAACAGTGTCCCCCAAACCAGAGTTGGGAGGCGTCCGTGGTCACTGTGGTTTGGACTGAGGGTGACGCAAATGGGCGTCCTTTTGATATCTCCAGTGAAGTTAACCACCAAAGAAGAGATGTCCTGCAGACGTGACTGATCTTGATCGGAAATTCCATGGGTAGGTCTAGCCAAGATCACTGGACAGCCAGAGTCCATTGAAAAACCCGCATGTGAAGGCATGCAAACGGGAAAATAGATATGGCGGCAGCCATGGAGCCCAGAGCTCGGAACACCTTGCTCGCCTTTGAAGACTTGGAGTTCCCTATCTGAGCTATGTGGCCCCTGAGAAGTAGAATTCTGTCTGGAGTTAGGAATACCTTCATCTGCAAAGTGTCTAACCGTGCCCCAATGAAGTCTAGAATTTGTACTGGTCGCAAATGGGATTTGTGAACACTGACTGCAATTCTCAGTAGGTTTGCTACCCAAATGAAATAATCTCGGGCCAGACACAAGTGATGCTTGTTGTGTGCAGCGAAGAGCCAGTCATCCAGGTATGGAAACACCTGAATACCCTGAAGCCTCAGGTGAGCTGCTAACAACTGCCATTACCTTGTTGAACACCCTGGGGACTGTGGTGAGACCAAAGGGTAGGGCTCTGAACTTAAAGTGACTGGCTCCTAGCCAGAAGCACAGAAACCTCCGGGAGCTTCTGTGTATTTTGATGTGGTACTAAGCATCCTGAAGGTCTAACGAGCACATCCAGTCGCACTCTCGGAGATAAGGTAGACTGGACTGTAGGGTGACCATCCGGAATTTCTGTTTTGCTACTGACGGGTTTAATGTTGACAGGTCTAGAATGAGCCTGAGGTCTCCCGTCTTTTTTGGCACCAAAAAGAACCTTGAGTACATGCCTAATCCGGACTGATCGGAGGAGGACCTTTTTGATGGCTCGTTTGAGAAGCAGCTTTGAAACCTCTAGAGCTGCGGCCTTCATGTGAGCAGGTGGAACATCTGGGAGGTGTTTTGTAACTTTTGGAGGGGCAATGAAAGGAATAGAGTAACCTCTGGATATTATCTGAAGAACCCAGCGATCTGTCGTAATTGACTCCCATGCCGCTGGGTGTAAGGACAATCGTCCCCTGACTGCCTCCAGAGTAGGACAGTCGGGCAACCCCTTAGGGCTGCTGACCAGGTCTATCAGAGAAGGGTTCCCTAGACCTTAAATTCCTGGGACCCCTTCTACCTTTGGGTCGGCGTCGATCCTGTCCCCCTCTGCCTCTAGGGGAATAGCATTCCTGAGAATCCTGGGAAAACTGAGATTTTTGGAACCACATCTTCTTTTGCCCTCTCTGATTCCTAGAGAAGGACCGCTGAGGGTTAGAGAAGCGGACTCCGACGGCAGACAAAGTCTTCCCGTCCTTTTCACTCTGGACAAGAGTGTCACGTACAGTCTTACCAAAGAGGGAAGAAACATCGTAGGGAGCGTTGATAAACGACGCCTTGAAAGGGTCTGCAAACTGACACAATCTGAGCCAAGCATGATGCCTCATAGCTATGTCTGTCCCAGCCGCTCTAGCTGCTCCTTCCGTGGCGTGGGAAAGTAGCCGAATAGATGTATTTGAGACTGACTTCAGAGTAGACACTTTCATCGAGAACAGCCGTCTGTCCTGGGCGATAAAGACTCTGGGGGCAACTCAGTGAATTCTGAAGCAAGGTCTCGCTGAAGTCGAATCACTTGTCAAATAATTCAGAACACGTACAGAAAAAGTCACTGAAGAGTATATGCGCTTCCCAAACCTATCCACCGACCTGGACTCCTTGTCTGGAGGGAAACTCTCCTGTGCTAGTTCCTTCTTTGTGGCCGCTGCGACCAACATAGCATCAACCGGGGCTCCTTTCGACCAGGGTTGTCTATCAGGAGGAGGAAATAAAACCTTGTCAGGACGTTTGGGGATGGGCTCTACGGTGTCGGGCTCCTTCCATGCCCGCGTGGTGATGAGGTCCACCAAGGGGTCTGCTGGTGGAGACACCCAGAAAGTAGATGGGCTCGTGCCAAAGGCCTCCAGGAACACTGACTCATCCCCAGAAGGTTTTGGGGCTGACCAACCTCCCCTCTGGCAGAGGATCTCCATCATTTCTCCGAAGGAGACATCTTTGGGAGGTGACCTGGGGGAACCTTCTCCTTCATCAAAGACAGTGTCAGTGGTGAGGGACTCGGGGGAGTCCAAGAGCCTCTTTTTGCACTTGCCTTGCGGTGGCCCTCTTCAGTGGGACTTTCAGTAGGGGATCCGCGAGTCGCAGGGGTTTCCTCAGGGAAAATGACCTGGGGATCCTCTGGCATGGGCTGTCCCTGAGACAGGATGAAGGGAGTCATTGCCAAATCCAGGGGAGCCTGGGTGGTATCCGAGGGGATGGGCTGGGGTCTCACTCCCTGGGAGAGAACCCTCTCCACCACTTCGAAGGCCGAGGGAGAAGTCCTCCCTGGATCCAAAGCGGGGACCAGAGCCAAAGATAGTGTAGCCTGAGATTTGAGGGAACAGATTGGGTCCGAAAGGGTCGGAGCCGAAGAATCCATTCCCTCGGGTCCGACTCCCTGTCCGCGGCTCCGAGAGTCACTTGGATCCGAAAAAGTTGGATCCCAGGAACTCAAGGTAACAGCTGGAGTCAAGGTTGGAGGAACCGTCGGTGCCGAGCTACCAGCTCCGAAGAACCTCGGATCCAAAAGCCCCAAAGCACGGATTGGGGAAGGAGAGATGGGACAGAAAAGAGGCATGGAGGTCACCCCTCCAGAGGGAGAGGGACCTGGCAAGAATCCCATCTGAATTTGGGTCTGAAGAAATCTCTGCATCATCCTGTCCATATCCATGTCCGATAGGCTGAGCTGACCTTGAAGAGGCCACCGACTCGGATCTGGCTGGTCTGCGCAGAGGGGTGGAGGGCCTCCAGTCCGAATGTTCCAACGGCTCCGGTGAGAAACGCGGTGACCGGAGCAGAGAAGAAACAGGCCTCATGGTCTTAGATGGGGGGACTGAGAAAGAGTGCCTCGGCTCCGACTCGGCCATACTCTAGCTCACAGTCTTTCAATTGGCTGGGCTAAGAAGGTATCCCATGCTGCACTGCTCCCTTTCCCCAGATCTTGTTTGCTGCGAGCTAATCATTCACTTCTCCACACACAACATATAGAGAAGGAAGAACATACTACCAGAAAGGAATTTGAAACCATACCTAACCTCTAGGTCCTCCAGGATGGGGGAAGGAGGAGGGGGTAAGTAATATTGTGAGGCGAGATGGACTACATACATCGAACGTTATGGTGAGTACATAACTTCTTGATATTATGTGGTCCAATCTCACCTACATACTTACCTGTGGGACAGCGTACCCAGCACCTGAATCCTGGGAGGCTCAATGGAAAATACTCCTGAGCACTGTGGAACCAAAGGAAGACCTGCCTCTGGACACCAAATCTAACTTGTAGTGAGTAACAAAGGTGTGAGGAGATGCCCACGTAGCCGCAGCACAAATATCATCCATAGACAATCTGGCCTGAAAGGCTGTAGATGTAGACACAGATCGGGTAGAATGAGCCTTCACTCGAAATGGTAAATCCCTGCCACCTGAAGCATAAATGAATGAATGAAATACAACTGGAAATCCATCTAGACAAGGTGACTTTGGAAACAGGAGACCCAATCCTGTTTTCTGAAAATGAGACAAACAACTGATCCGATTTTCTGAGATCCTTTGTTCTATGTAAATAGAATCGTAATTGTCTGCGCACATCCAGCTGATGAAATCTAAATTCTGCCTTGTTCGAGAACTCTGGAAAGAATACCGGTAGTTCTATGGATTGGTTTAGATTACTAACAGAAGCCACTTTTGGTAGAAAGGAAGGGTTTGGTCTGAGAGAAACCCTGTCCTTATGAAAAGTCAAGTAAGGTGGTCTAACTGATGAGGCTTGAAACTCCGAGACAAGTCTGGCTGAAGTGATGGCTACTAAAACAATGGTCTTCCAAGTCAAATATTTTAAATCACAAGTAGCTGCAAGCTCAAAGGAAGGTGAAGTGAGACATTGTAGAACAAAATACAAGTCCCAAGGCATAACTGGTTCAAAAACTGGAGGGCCAAGCAGCATAGTGCCCTTCAGGAATGCTTTACAATGTCTATGTGCCATGAGACTAGGCTCATCAGCGACATGAAAAGTGGAAATAGCCGCCAATTGGACCTTAATAGTTGCGGCCGCTGATCCTTGGTTGAAAAGCATAGAGAGGAACTCCAGGACTGACGAAATTGGAGCTGTATAAGGATCAATTTGTCTTGCATGCGCCCATATGGAAAATCTCTTCCATTTGCTGAAATAGGTTTTTCTGGTGGAAGGCCTATGGGAGGAAGACAGAATATGAACCACTTCCGGCGAAAAATGATGAAGCCTGACTAATGATGGAAGTGGAGGAGCCAGACTGTCAACCGGAGGGTCTGAAGAGAGGGATGGAGCTGCCCAAACATACGAGTCAGCAGATCTGGTTGAGGGTCCAGAATCCAGGGGACATCCACTAGGTAAGGATGGAGAAAGGGGAACCAAATTTGACAAAGCCAGTGTGGAGCAATCAATCCTTTTGCTTCCTAAAGATTGCGCTTTCTGAATAACCTTTGTCAGCAGAGGAACAGGAGGGAAGGCATACAGAAGACCGGAGGGCCACTCGTGAACTAGAGCACCCCTGGGTGACTCCCCCTGAGGGAGGATAAGGGTGAAGTAGCTGCTGCATTTGGTATTGAGGGGGCTGGCAAATAGGTCGCAGCAAGGCTGACCCAATCTGCAGAAAATCTGCTCCGCAACCCGATTGTTCAGGGATCACTCGTGAGGCATCAGAATAGCTCTGCTCAACCTGTCGGCAATCACATTGGACTTCCCCGGAATGTGCGTTGCTACAAGAAAATGTTGGGAAGCCACTGCCACACTCGCATGGCCTCTCTGCAAAAGGGGTACGACTTGGCTCCTCCCAGTTTGTTTAGATACCATACCACCGACATATTGTCTGTGTGGATCGCAAATGTCCCGAGAGGAAGAAAGCTCTGAAGTGCTTGCAACGCTAGTAGCACTGCTCTCATCTCCAGGACATTGATATGTAGATGCATCTCGTGTTCCTGCCACATGCCTTGGACTGTCCTGCCTAGATAATGCCCCCCCAACCTCATCTGGGAGGCGTCGGTGGTCACTGTGGCAACCGGAGGGGACGGAACGAAAGGTTTTCCCATGTCAAGGTTGCTGGTGTGAAGCCACCAGTGCAGATCCTGCTTGCACCCGTCTGCGATTATTATGAGATGAGAAAGCAGAAAATGTTGCAGAGACCACTGGGCGAAGAGTAGCCACTGAAAGAGCCTCATGTGTAGCCTCGCCAAAGGAACCAGCATAATTGTAGCAGCCATCGTCCCCAACAATTTAAGGATCAATCTTGCCTTCACTCTTCTCAAAGGAAGTAACGCGTACACCCGGTGTTGTAAACTATGAATCTTTTCTAGTGGTAAAAACGAACTCATGAGCACGGTGTCTAACTCGGCACCTATAAAGGTGACACGCTGCAAGGGCAACAAGGCAGACTTTTCTCAATTTAGAGTGATGCCCAATTATTGACACAGTTTGATCGTGGCGTCTCTGGTTTGTAGGAGTAGATACCTGGTGGTGGCAGAAAGGAGCCAGTCGTCCAGGTACGGAAACACTTGGAATCCCTGACGTCTCAAGTGAGCCGTTACCACTGCCATGCATTTGGTGAACACCCTGGGGGCTGTGGTGAGACCAAATGGCAGGGTGCGAAACTGAAAATAACTGGCTCCCAGCCAGAAGCGTAGACGACTTCTGGATGCCCTGTCCATCTTTATATGGTACTAAGCATCCTTGAGGTCGATGGAGCACATCCACACTTCTTTTCCCAACAATGGGAGAATAGATTGCAACGTGACCATTCGGAACTTGGACTTCTTCACATGGGTGTTCAATCTGCTGAGTTCCAAAATGGGTCTCAGGTCTCCTGTCCTTTTTGGCACCAAAAAGAATCTGGAGTAAGTCCCTAATCCGAGCTGGTCTGAGGGTACATGCTGGATGGCGCCTTTGTCTAGCAGCTTTAAAACCTCTGAAGCTGTGGAATCCCTTTGATTGGGTGGAACATCTGGGATTTTTTTTTTGATCGGAGGGGAAGCTGAAGAGAAGGGAATGTGATATCCTCCGGAAACTATTTTTAATACCCATTGGTCCTGAGTGATACTTTGCCAGGACTCTGGGTATAGTGAAATGCGACCCCCGACTGACTCTGGAAATGCACAGTTGAGCCTTCCATCAGGAGCGCTGGTAGGGAGAACCACGAAAGGAATTGCGGTCTCCCTGGTTACGCGGGCCTCTTCTGCCCCTAGGGGCAGCGTCTACCAGAATTACCACCCCGTCCTCTGCCTCTGGAGGGGGGCTCACCTTGTGTGTTATGAAAAAACCTCTGCGATTTTTTGAACCACATCTTCCCACCCCACTGGTTCTTGGGCTAAGGCCTACAGGGTATGGAAAAATGGACTCCCACAGCAGACAGAGTTTTTCCCTCTTGCTCGCACCTAGTGAGAGAGTGTCCTTCACCTTGGTTCCGAATAAGGAGGAACCATCAAACGGGGCGTTGGTGAAAGTAGACTTGAAGGCCTCCGCAAAATTACAGAGGTGCATCCAGGAGTGTCTCCTAAGAGCAACTCCCGAACTTGCTGCCCTACCTGCTCTTCGGCTGCGTAAGAGATCAGCATCATGGAGGAGTAAGCAATAGAGTTGAGGGTAGACATCTGAGTGTTGACCTTCTGAGCCACCCCATCAGAAACATTACCCCTGTAGAGTATCTCCAAGCTCTTTCAGGAGATCTCTTTGGAGCCGTGTAAAATGAGATAAGTAATTCAGTGACCGCAGAGTAAAGGCCACCGAAGAAAACATACGCTTCCCATACTGGTCCCATGGTCCTAGACTCCTTGTTAAGAGGATGGACGGTAGATAAACATTTACCATTAAACACTGCTTAGTTCAACAGTTAACCAGTAAAATGGTGGGAGGATGGCAGAATGGTTAAGGTGTTTACCTTGCAGACACAAGGTGAAGGGTTTGATTCTCACATGGGGTAATTGGCTAGGCTTAAAAAAGGGCCCAAAAGGGCAGTTAGCCTAGTACTAATCTATGAACCTATAAATAAAGAACAGGTTTCAATGGAACTTGCATTAATGTTCTGACACTAAGCAAATGTGTAGAAACTAAAGAATATTGTACTAATTTTACCATATGAACACAAGAACAGGTAAAATATTAGCACATTATTTCCTTAATGTCTGACCTTTTTTTATTTTCATTTATACCAACTGTGCATACTGTTGGGACATATACTGGAGCTTTAACAAAAATACCAATATACTGTCTAAAAAGTAGATTCACGCCACATTTAGCATTTATGTTAAAGTGATAACTGCATGATGTTCAATTAATTCATTAATGCCTATCATCAAGTCAGTGCATTATTGCCTGCAAGCAGACTGGATTGTAACTGTGCAGAAATGAAACTAAAGGAAATTCAAATGTGAGAAAATCTGAGCTTTTGCATTTCCTGTTCATATGAAATAATTTTCTTTCATTTTTAATGTGCTTAAAGGAAAGCTCCAACTTGGAATTCATTTTTTTCATTTATCTGTTCTCAGAGTTACATTAATGCATAAGTTACTCTTTTTTTTTTATATATAAAAATTTTAATCTTTATTCACAAAGTGTTAGACATGTGGTCTGCAATGAGATCTTGTTTCAGTGGTTTTCTGTCCCCTTCCCAAAATCCATTTCAAGTCTCCTTTATACGAGTCATGCTAAACTTAAGTAGTATCTTCACACTGCACTGGCATAAAACGGAAACAGAATTAGTGTCACGAGTCAACCCACAGCTTCTGTAGCAGGAGTGTTTGTACTTTTTCCCGCATGACCATCATCTCTCTCTATGAGGCTTGTTTCAGGCCATACCACAAATTCTCTCCTCAAGAATTCTGGACAAAGTCAAAGATCATGGAACGATTTTAATTCTTTTTCTTATAAACCTAGAAAGGTGTGAGAGTAAATGATTTTGTATTACCATGCACTTTCCGAAGAATATGGAGTCTGAAACTCAACCATTTGTCATTTTAGTTACTGTAATGAATTCCCAATGACTTGCTAAAAAATCACACATTTTATAAGACCAAAAATATGAGGCATAAATCTGACCATTCCGCAAAATTATGAACTGTTGAAAGGTATGTTTCAAGCTATTCACAGCAGTTTTACAGCTCCAATGAAATAAAAACAAAATTTTCAAGCTTTTATAATGATTATCAATTTCTAGTTATACTGAGCAATGAGAGAGCCCCCTCCACTCTCTTCTTTGGGTGTCGAAGTGACCATTGCAATCCAACCAAGCAATAATGTCCAACAGGGTTTGTCTTACTGGGGAAATAATGCTAGCCAAGAGGTGTTGTGAGGCCTGACACTACAGGTAGAGAACCTCTACACCCTTGGAGGGGCATTTCCCCAATATCACACACCATGGAAAGTATTACTGGACTCCTTGAATGGATCATCTGATGTTTTGTATTTCTATTACTTATAAAAATATTTTTGGTGTAAAACAGTTCCTCGGCCTAATGTTTCAAACTAGCTGTAGGTATGTAATTATTTGTTGCCGGAAGTATTTTATTTATAAAATACAAGTTATGTCTATACAAACATGCACACACACACACATTTAGAAGCACAGAGAGACTCCCACTCGTATACATAAAAGCACACACATTTAGAAGCACAGACACATACCCAGCAGTTACAGCCACTTTAATAATACACCTCATATGACTCAATGTGAGACTATGAATGGAAAAAAAAAAACACAATGCAAAGTATTGCAACTCTTCCCCCCAGTGCCTCTTTACTGTCCCTGATTTTGCTATATAGTGCTGCTCTGTTTCTCTCAGAATGGTTGATTTGCTGGTAAATCACTCAGGATTAAAGTCAGTCAATAATGCTAGACGTTACAGTTTTATACTTTTTATTCTTTAGGAAATAATGTAAGTAATGTGAATAGTTTTCCACTTCAAAAACGTGCATGTTAAGCAAGCATATCCAGAATTCCTCTCTTTATATATGTAACCGACTTCCACACTCAACACTTCAGTGCCATTGCTCAAAGGAAACTGTATAACCCTTAACCTCTCTCGCTATGAATTCTGCTAACTATGCTTGTGAATATTCTTATTTTTTAACTCCCTTTACAATTGTATCTTGTATACTCCTGTATTTTATTGCAACTGAATTTGTACAATGCTTTCTTGGAGCTTTTCTCCCCGGGCCTCCACTGAAAACAGGTCATGTTGGCCCAGTGGACTTCCCCGGTAACCAAACTGGAAATAAATACAATTCTTTTATTGAGGTCTGATTCACACTCTTGAATATGTTGCTTCTAACCCCGAGGACGTCTTTACATCATTTGGTTCTCCAGTTCAACACGACTTTTAAATCAAATTTATTAAAATACTGGAAATTTATACAGCAAGCAAAGGACAGTGTAACATTTCAAATCATATGCTTTTCCTAGGTGATGTACATTAATATAAGAACTCCTGCTGTCATTTTCCAGGTGAAAAGAAGAGCTGTTAAATGCATTTCCCTCACTTTCTCTTTCACATACACAAATGTGTATATGTGTATGTATCTATGTATATATGTATGTATGTGTATATATATACATATATATATATATATATATATATATATATATATATATGTATATATATATACACACACACACACTTTTTGTGCAAAGCTGACTGTATCATGCCCATTTGCTTTTTTCTGTCTCAGCTTTCCAGATGGTTATTATCCTGCTATGAAGGGTTGAACTTATTTTTAATTTGGCACTACCTGTACATTAACAACCTGTTCTCCAGTCAGGGTAAATATATAGAAGTTGCACATTCTTTAAAAGCTGTCAGTCAACAATTAAAAGAACTGGCTCTGCTACTCTCCTGTATCTAGAACAGTAGTATGATGAGCATTTTTTTAAGTGGGAATACATTAACCCATACCCTGTCTTGAGATCCTATCTGCATTGGCATTGCTGACTTCGCTATGGTACTGCACTAGGTGGGTGCATCCAGGTTTCCCAGTGAACATGTCCCCAGACTTCTGTAACACTGCTTGGATTTCTTGAAACTAGGTAGGGGATAGCTGCTGGGTCACAGCTATACCTTCCACCGAGATGCCAGAATTTTGAAGAAATGTGCTAATGTGTTTGCTGTTTTTGTTGAAAACTATTTTAAAAGCACAGTACAAAAAAGTTCATTTGTCTGTTACTGAATTTACTTGGAGCTTTTTTTTTTTAAACAGAGGTGCAAATGTCTTCACACATTAAACTGTCCCGTTTCTCCTGCATTGCTCCCCCTTGACTTGATATACTGCAACATACTAATAACTTCATCAAAACCACAATCCTTGACCATGAGAAATCATTGGTTCTGTGGACATGACTAACATTGCTTTCTACAAAACTGTTGTATTTACAAAAAAATACTACTTACAATTTGATCACTATATAAAAAATGTAGTCGGCTATTAGGGTTGCCCAAAGTGGGACATTCTTACTGAAACCAGAGACTGAGCAGTATAAACACCATAATCAAAAGAAAACAGTATCTTCACCTTATTTTTAACTGATATCCATGATAAACAGAAATGAATCATACTAATTCATTAAAAGTAAATGCCAGAACATTTTAACCATCCTAAGACATTCCTAGTTGAAGCTGTAGTGTGTTCCACATTATGAGGGCTAGTGCTCCTCATTTTGGAGGCAGAGGTTGAAAGCTATTGTAGTATCACAGCTGAGACATTTAGAGAAAAGTCAGAAAATATTTTTTGTTGTAAAATATCAAGACATTTGCCCTTTTTTCAATGCCTCTCCCCATTGGATGGACATCCTACAGAAAGAGAGGTGATAACCCACACATCTAGGAGTACGGATGCCATTTTACCTTTCTTTCTGCACAGCCTGTCATTTTTTTTTTTTTAATTAGCAGCTACTGACATGAGCAGGACTGTCCATCTAAAACTGTGGGCATTACTTAACAGGAAAAACTACATATTTCCCTTTGTCTGTGGTACGTTATGCAGATGGAAGCAAATGTCTCTGCCAAGGCTATGGGAGAAGTTAAGCTTGTGGCGTCCCTCCACTGGGCCAGTAATCAAGGAGCCTCAATCCTCATCACTGACACTGGTGAGGGATGTTCACTTGGAACAAAAATAGATGTACAGTATTTTCAGAGGCAGCTCTCTGCACCAATCATGACTTCCCTTAAGAGCACACACAGTCCTGGGCCTGGGTTTTCCTCTCAAGACCCCAAATAATACTCCACCTTTCTCTCCAGAAACCATTGCTCTGTCTCACTGTTCCAAAAAGCTGACATACACACTGAGACTTGATTTTCACACAAAGACCGGAAAGGCTGGCACAGACACACCAGCTATGCCAGCTCTGCTCAGACTATGAAGTAAATTCAGTGCCATCAGCCAGCTACTTTAAGGCTCTTACCAGGGTACCCAATTACTCTTAGTAAAATTTATAGTATACAAATGGTAATGTTAACCAAGCGACAGGACTTTCAGGACCACAAAGCCCACAGTGGCATCAAATAAATGCAATTCTCTCAAAGGTTAAATTATTTTCTAAAAGGCCAGCAACAATGAAAGGTATAGATATATTTAATAATAAATAAAATAGAAAACATGAAAATACTGAATATCTTTTTACAATAAACACCACAGTTCTAATTCACAGGCAATATAAAAAAATAACACAGATGGAAATATTCAGACAGATACAGAAAAACAATACTTTTAGATAATCTCACTATTTTCCTAACTGAGTGCAGAATTACAATTCCCTAACTACTTACTAAAGCAAAGGAAAGTGGAGCGAGTGAATAATATTTGTTGCCAGGTTCCCAAAAAACAAAGTGCTGAGGTCACTGTCACATCTCTCCCTAATATCTTAAATAATGTCAGTGCTGGCTATAGAATTACATCACATCTGGTCACCTGACTCTGTGGTTCCCACACTACCCCTCCGACTAGAAGCTGGACCAGAATCTAGCACATATGAGTCACAATACACACCTAGAACCTTGATAAGGGATCAAGACACTGTAAAACAATTCCAATACTTTCATCCTTCTTGTAGAGGGTAACCAGCCATTCTCTGGCACCCAAGGGTAGCAATTAGTTCACCACTAAGGTCAATAAGAGCAAGATTCCAGACCAGACATGGCACCTGTGGCTGCATATTCAGGCCTTGGCCTAAACAAAGTCATTTAATTTCAAACTATTTTTCTTAAGGTAAGCTGGGCTGAGGTCAGCCCCTTCTCTTCCAGCATCCCCTGTTAACATATATACATTTCCTCAGTTCATAGGTAGGTACTAGGCTATCGGCCCTAGGGCCCATACAAGTCTAGCCAAAAAATGTACCCTGGCTTTCGCCACCCAAGAAAATTATTTTCCTGTGCCCCTGTCGAGCAGAGCCACAGAAGTGATCCCCGGGGTGAATTTCCCATTTCCCATCCAATCATCAAGATTTTCTTGGAGTGCACATTATAGTCTGATATAAATGCATTAGTTCTCTTCTGTCCATCAGTACCCACTGATACATTTTTAGCACAAGCATCTGCACAAATCAGTTTGATATACAAATGACAAAATTCTTAACTAAACTCCAGCTAGCTATGCTTGCATATGTTACACATGCACTGCCCTACTCTTTCTGGCATAGCTGGGACTATATCACATCATCACAAAGCTTATAAAAGAGTGGATGGGCTTTCCCTTCCTTTGATTCCAAGGCAAGGAAATTAAAGTTTTATAAAGTACGTCAGACAGGTTTCTGGTACTTTAATAGTGGAACCATTATGTAGGGAGAAATTAAACACAATGGTTGACAAAGTGAGAGAGAGAGTGGACTTGCACTGTGGCACCAAATACCAGAAATTCCATACTGCAATAAAGTTACAACAAAACAAAAACAGTGTGTGTGTGATTTGTCTTCAAGCTTTACTGATTTGAATAGGGCAATGCAGTTCATACAACTAGCACCCACAGTGCTGTTAACATTGTTGGCATTAATGATATTTCACACTTTGTTTGCTTGGTCTTACAACTCTAAAGGACTAAGTCATGTCTTCCAATTTGCACTGCTTTTTCAATATCTGCAGGACACACCACTAATCTTACAGGACAGCTTCCCATTGCTGTGTGAATTGGTCCAGCTTGTCTCCTATTATTACAGAAGGTGAGAAAACAAGATTGTTGTGAAGTGGAGTCACAGCTGTCACTTCTGGGGGGACCTGGCCTCACGGTTTACCTCCGAACTCTGCCTGAATTTATCTTGTAGCTGCCCCTTGCCCTTTTGCGTCTTGTCCCTCTCTTGTTTTGAGCAGAAGAGCCAGCTTTTATTAGGACAGATAAGAATGCATCTCAAAGAAGATCCTTGACTTACTGCAGTTTTTCCTTTTTCCTCTAGTCTCTCAAACTTTCTCAGGAGGGGACAAAAAAGCTGGTGTATTAAAAGTATAGTTGTGTAAAATCTTACCATAACCTTAGATGTCCTTCTCTTCTATATGCTGCAGTACCCATTACATGATGGAGTCTGCCTCCAGTTGACTCATACCTCCAGCCATTTTATCAAAGATAAATGCTAATGTGAAGGTACATGCGATGGCATGCATCACTCAGCGTACATCTGCCATAAACTGACGTTGGGTCCTTGTGGGAACATTTTCTGACATGCTTTACAAATTTCATGACAAAACAATTCCAACTGCCTCTGACAGATACATTCCTTTACTCCATGTCTGACTTATGTTCCTGCACAGTGATACCACAAGTTTATTTGTAAAATCTTCTCACTTTGATGAGATTTGAAACCCTCAAATTCAGCTTGTAGTAAGATACAAGTTACACAGAAACTTGGCAGTGGTAAAGGTTTTACATTCTTGACTTTTACTAAAGTTTGACAGCAAAATATGTTTGGCAGTAACATTTTGTATACAACCATACTCAACCCAGACATTCAAGAAATCATTTGCCATGTAACTTTGGAGAAAGAAAAGATTTCTAACAAATACAACTTGTGGATACATGTCAATTGATCAACAGCACTATTATTGAATTCTGAACAAGAGATGACAAAACAGCAAAACAATTTTTACCAAATCTTGGAGTCCAGTTTCACCCCCCCCCCCCAACTTAAACTATTCTGAGTTTGCACATCAGTGGGGGGAAAAAAGAGAAGACTTCTGGTACAGGTATGTTGAAATCAGTAAGAATTCAAATGCTTGTTTGATAAAAAAAAAAAAAAAAAAAAAAAAAAAAAACTAAACTCCAGCCTCAGTTTTATAATTCCTGTGAGTTGTGATAACTAAATGATGGGAAGTACATTCACTATCACACTTGTCACTTCTGGGGCTCCTGCTTGCAGGAGTCCAATGGCTGTCTCAACTTCCAGAGCTTTACTTTTCCCCTAGTGGCTTCAGGCAGTGCTCTCACTTGTACATCAGAATGTTGGAGGTACAAAAGGGTGTTAGGGACAAATCTACTCATAGGCACCAATTCACCCTTTTGGATTCTAGACAGGGTCAGATGGAGGAAAATACCTGGTGGGAGAAGAGAGGGAAGGTGGAGGAATAGGACAGTGAAGAAGGCACCAACCCCAACATCAGGATGCCAAAGAAGGGAGGAACACGAGATGGAAGGGAGGAATAGGGACTACAACCAGATAAGATTAAACAAAACCTTCAAACAGGCATAAGACAGACCTGTTTTATAAAGATTTGACAGAACTGAACCATTGATCCTCAGGATGATTTAGGGTCCTGGTCCTTAGCAAAGCACCGGGACACTGCTTTTATTTTCCTAAGCATGATTCCCTGGTGTGTGGCTATCTAGCTTCCCTTGTAGTATTTACATGTCCTCAGAACATATGCTTGTAAGGAATAAGTGCTAGATCACTCAAGCTGCCAACCTTTGAGTGTTCAGGTTGCTCAGGTAGGGGGACCCTTTCTAAAGGCTCAGCAGGAAGGTGAACCAGTATCACATGGACCAAATGTGTACTATTAAAATTATTTCCAGAATTTTCTTTTAAAGATCATAATGTCAAACAGCACCTTGGGGTTAAGGGTAATGGATGGAAAGCATCGACAGATGGAATTGCCTAAAATTTGCAGGCACATTCCTTACTTAATTCAAGCTCCTAGAGGTGCTGCTCTAACAAAACTTCAGACAGTAGAGAGTTGATTATCCGAACATTGACGATCAGAAAAGTACAGTTTTGTACCTACCATAAATGTAGATGTCCGATAGGTATGCATCTGCAGTCATAACATATGGGTTGTCCTGCCTCAGGCAGCCCTTCGGTCGGCCGGATTCCACAGTCTGGGTCTGGCCTCGGCTGATGTTGCACTTTCCCCGACGTCAGAGCGTCTGGGGTATAAAAGCATCAGCCGACGCCATTTTCCTCAGTTTTTCTTGCCCCAGATGCCAGGTGCCCTCTAGGAAGGCTAAATTTGGATAAATGCAAAAAAGTTCCAAACATTTGCAAAATTATATAATTATATACATGTACATACAAACAAATACACCATAATAGATTCCCCCAGCTAGCTAAAAGAGGGGTAAGTACCCTAGGAATACCACAGCGGGGTAGGAGGGAGGGTAAACCTGACTGCAGATGCATACTTATCGGACATCTACATTTATGGTAGGTACAAAACTGTACTATGTCCTTCAAGGATGCATCTGCAGTCATAACATATGGGTAGAATACCATAGCCAATCTGGGGGAGGAGGTACTAAGAAAAGGATGGTGTAGTTAATATCCCCTGCAGGACTGCAGTAGCAAAACCTGCTCTGGATCTGGAGTATAAAGGTAGATTGTAATGTATGGCAAATGTATGCACGGAGCTCCAAGTAGCAGCTTCTAAAATGTCCTTGGAAGCCACCACTCGTAGGAAGGCTGTAGTGGTGGCCGTGGCCCTTGTGGAATGAGGCCTGATGTTTTCAGGAACTGTCTTTCCATGAAAGGAGTAACAAAATCGAATGCAATTTCCTATCCATTTTGAAATTTTCTGTTTGGAAATTGCTTTTCCTTGCACCCCAGTAGCATATGCTACAAATAGTTGGTCAGTCTTTCTGCTAGTTTTAGTTCTGTCCAAGTAGTAGCGTAGTTGTCTGTGCATATCCAGGGTGTGCAGAAGGTTTTCCCCTCTATTCTGTGGATTTGGGAAGAACGTAGGCAAATGAATAGCTTGGTTCAAGGATACCCTAGATACCACCTTTGGCATACAAGTAGGATTGGTTCTTAGTGAAACTCTGTCCTGATGGAAGATAAGAAATGGCTGAACTGCCATTAATGCTTGTAACTCAGATACTCTTCTTGCTGAACTTATTGCCAGAAGGAATGCAGTTTTCCAAGACAGAAACTGTAGATCCGCTGATGCTGCTGGTTCAAAAGGAGGAAGTGGTAGTTTCTCCAGCACAAAGTTGAGATCCCAAGCGGGTAGAGGGGGTTATCTTGGAGGTTTAATATTTTTGATCCCTCTCAGAAATTGCCTGAGGAGAGGGTGTGAGAAGATAGGTGGATCCACATTGTATTCTGCTGAAATTGCTGAGGCATGAATCTTAATGGAAGAATAAGACAGGCCATTGTGGAACAATTCTGCTAAGTATTCCAGAATGTGTGTCATGCTTGCCACTGTCACATCTGAGCCTTTTGATGTGTTCCAAATAAGAAATCTTTTCTATCTAGCTGAGTATGTCTTCCTTGTGGAAGGCCGGCGCGCTTCCAAGATGATGTCCTTCACTCTGTGATAAAACATTTTGTTTGGGATTTAAGGAATTTTCCAGGCAGTTAGCTGCAATGTTTTCAAGTTGGGATGCATGATCTTGAAATTGTTCTGCATCAGAAGAAGAGGCCATAGGGGGAGAGGCCATGGTTTTGCCTGCGACATGCTTCTCAATAATGGATACCAGTGTTGCCTTGGCCAGTCTGGAGCTATCAGAATCACTCTTGGCTGCTCCTCCCTGATCTTCAGTAGAACCTTGTACATTAAATGGGAGAGGTGGGAAGGCATATACTTTTAGAGCTTTCCAGCTGAAAGAGAGAGAGTCCACCCTCCAAGCTTGTGGGTGGTATGTCCTTGAGCAGAATGTCTTCAGTTGATGGTTGAGGGGGGAGGCGAACAGATCTATCTCCGGCATTCCTCATGCCATCGCTATGAGTTGGAAGATGTCTGGGTGCAGCAACCATTCGTGTGCATCCATGGTAGTTCTGCTTAAGCTGTCTGCCAGTGTATTCTCTTTTCCTGGCACGAACTGGGACTGTAGTTGGATATTGAGGATCAGGCATAGTTCCCATAAATTCATAGCCAGCCAGCAGAGAGGGTAGGAGTGTGTGCCTCCCTGCTTGTTTATGTACCACATGACCGTGGTGTTGTCTGTCCTTATTAACAGGTGGCCTTGATGGAGGAAGGGTTTGAAAGCCTCGATTGCATGCATTACTGCCAGCATTTCCTTTTGGTTTATGTGCATGCGTAGCTGACCTTGAGACCATAGGCCTTGGATACATTTGCCCTCCATGTGTGCTCCCCATCCTCGGCCTGAAGCGTCCGTGGTGATGGTTTGTTTTGTTTTTGGTTTGTTGAAAGGCAACCCTCTGTTGGACTGGCAGGCCTGAGCCCACCACAGAAATTCCTTTTGAAGGCAAGGAATGATTGGTATCAAAGTTTCTAAATTGTGACTGTGTTGAGACCATACACTCCTTAGGTACCATTGTAATTTTCTCATATGCAGCCTGGCCTGTGGTATCAGAATTATGCAGGATGCCATGTAACCCAGGGCCTGCAGGATTTTCCTTGCAATAAGCTGAGTTTGTCTTGTCAGCATCATGAAGTAATCTGGAAGTTGTTTTTGTTTTTCTTCTGTGAGAAAGGCCATTTGGGTGGTTGTGTCCAGATCTGCACCCAAAAAGGTTATTCTTTGGGATGGCACAAGTCTTGACTTTTGGATGTTGACTGTGTATCCCAAGGCCTGTAGCAGGTGGATGGCATAGGCCAAGTCCTTTATCAAATTTCCCTTGTTGTCCGCTTGTATAAGGCAGTTGTCCAGATATGGGTAGATCTGAATCCCCTGAAGTCTGCAGTGTGCAATTACTGATGCCAGGCATTTCGTGAATACTCTGGGCGCAGTAGATAAGCCAAAGGGCAATGCTGAGAATTGATAATGCTCTGATCCTGCAAGAAATCTGAGGTGTCTTCTGCAACTTGGTCGAATAGGGACATGCAGGTATGCCACCTTGAGATCTAGAGTCACCAGCCAAGACTCCTTGCTTTCCAGTGGGGAGAATCAAACCTTGCACCTTGTGGTTGAAAGGCTTACACCTTAACCACTCTACCACTGGCCTTTCAGGTCCATGTGTCCCTTGTAATATACCACCAGTTTTTTGAGAATAAAGCCAGCTTTCCGCCCAAGGGTGCTTCCAGTTGATCCCTGGTAGGCGGAATCAGAGTAAAGTCATTGAGACTGTCCTGGTGTAGTAGTTGTTGTTGCTGCTGTTGCACTACTCCTCTGGTTGGCAGGCTGCCACTGACGGCCTCTGTAGGAACCCTTCGATTGGCCTCTGCCTCTAGGGCGTCTGTTCCTGCCTCTCTGGGCTCTGTCCGAGTCTGGAAAGGACCAATTCTTAGTAGGCCAGTTTCTGCTGAATCTCGGTGGTTGTACTTGCAGGAAATCCTTAACTGTTTGCACAGATTTTGCCTTTTCTTCAAACTTTTTTAAGACCTCCTGAGCAGAGGAGCCAAATAAATTTTGTTTCTCCATTGGAGCATCCAGGAGTTTAGCTTTAACATGGTCTGGCAAAGATTGTTCCTTCAGCCAGGCATGCCTACGAATGACTGCCCTAGTCATAGCTGACCTAAATGAAGCCTCCAATGCATCATAGCCACATTTTAAGAAATGATTACTAACCTGCTGTGAGTTGTGTACCAAATCCTGAAGGGATTTACAGTCAAGGGGTTCAGGAGAAGAAAGTTTCTTATTCAGTTCATCTAACAAATACTCTTGGTACTGTATCATATGAAATTGACAATTTAATGCCCTGACAGAAAGAGTTGCAGAAGTATATACCTTCTTTCCCCATCTCTCTAAAGCTCTAGACTCTCTTTCAGAGGGTAGAGGATTTTTGGCAGTGGCGGCTGCAACCCCTTTAGGGCCCTGAGAAATAGTTTCTAAGTCTGCAGAATGGGCTTTATACAGGTGGAAATGAGAATCCGGGACCCTGTAGTATCTATCAGGCTTGGCAGGGGCCGGAGGGAGAGTATCAGGGGCTGTACTGACATCATTGTACACATCATCAATTACATTCAAAACAGGAGGTATAGCTAAGGGCCTATGTTGAGGCAAATGTAAAAAGGTCCTTAATCTTTTTCTAGAATCAGAGAATTCCTGACCTTGCCATTGAAAATGCTCTCTCATGGAGTGTAGAGTCTCACCAAAGGAAAACTCTTCAGGAGGGGAGGCCGAAGGGATAGATTCTTCAGCATCAGAATCCTCATAGGGCGAATAAGCCTCCTCCTGGTGGTCTGACAACTCAGATCCATCCGTGGACTCATCTGAAGAGTGTGGGTCAGAGGGGTCAGTCCTGGGCCTTTTGTCTGGTGGAGGGTGAGAGGCCCTGTCTGGGTGAGAGGCCCTGTCTGGGTGAGGTTGTGAACCTCTAATTAAAGAAATAAGGTCCTCTGCAAGGCTGAGGATCTGAGAACTAGAGGAAGGCCTCTGGGAGGTAGTCTTGGGAGGCAAAGCTTTAGAAAGTTTAGCAGCTTTAGCCCTAGAAAAGGCCTTAATGGACATGGAAGCAGGGGGCCTAGCTGCCCCACGTGCAGGAGTAGAAATGTCCAAAGGTATGGTGTCGGACATTTCCTGGACACTGGTTTCGGTAGGTAGCTCGGTAGCCGACTCAGCCGGGGCCTCCCGAGCCACGGTGGTCGGTGGAATGGATTCGGAAGAAGGAATCTCCGAGGACTCTGTTTCGGCCGAAACCGAGACACTTGCGGTAGGCCTTACTGTGGTTTCAGCCGAAACCGCGGGCCGCGAGTGTCGGTCCTTGTCCTTCCGTTTTTTCACCAAATGCGAAGTCGGAGTCTCCGACGGCATTTTATATGCAAAATTGGCTCCAAAAAATTCCTCTGCAAACTCCGACCGACGTCTAAGAGTTCGTCGGTTGAAGGAAGCACAGGCTGAACAGGCCGATACGTCGTGGTCTGGGCCTAAGCAAGGAAGGCAGTAGGAATGGAAATCCTTAGGAGGTATTTGTTTCCCACAAGTTAAACAATTTACTTTGTCTGACATCGGCTGAGGCAAGAAAGAGTCCCCAACGGGGTACTTAGCTTTTTCGAAGTCTTCGGTAGCTGAATTCACTGGATCTGACCAACCGGCACTTGCGAACAGCTTCTGCTTCGGGCACCGCGCGGCAAGAAAGACTGGGGAAAATGGCGTCGGCTGATGCTTTTATACCCCACACGCTCTGACGTCGGGGAAAGTGCGACATCAGCCGAGGCCAGACCCAGACTTTGGAATCCGGCCGACCGAAGGGCTGCCTGAGGCAGGACAACCCATATGTTATGACTGCAGATGCATCCTTGAAGGACATCATCAGTTATCCGACCCTGCCTTCCAAAGTTTTCGGTAAAAAAAAAATCAAAGTCTGAATATGTAAACATTATACGTATTCTCTTGAGAATATTTTTTGAGCATGTAGCAAGCTCGTATGTGAAAAATATTCTTTATTGCCCACTGGAATCGCCGAATGGTTGAAAAGTGTATACTGAGTGCAGAAAAAACAAGATTTTAAAAATTTTGCATCCAGTTAAATTATATGTTTGATTATCCGAACAGCTTGATTATCTGAACTACCCTAGGTCCCAATTAATTTGCATAATCGACTCTCTACTGTAAGTTGCATGTTTTCTGGGGAATCAAAATGTTATACATCAGGCACACCTCACCAGTTGTCAAAGTGCAGAAGGATATTTCTGTTCAAAATCCATTTATAAAAATCTGATCTAATCAGCTGTCTGCAGGAGACACTGCTGGAAAAGAAAGTAGGATGCTCTAAAGGTCAATCCTAACTCCTGGATTAATCAGCCAGGTCTGCATAACCAATCTATACACTACATAAGAATCTGTGCTTCCCTGCTTGCTGATGTACTACATTGTTGTGGTACTGTCAGTAAGGACATTAAGGGTCCCCCGGGTCCATATCGGTTTGAATTCTTTTAAAGCTAAAACAGCTACCACAATTTCTTTCACATTTATGTGCTTGCTTCTCACATGCTTATTCCATGTGCCTGGGACACACAGGTCTCTCACATGGGCTGACCATGCAATGCCTGAGGAGTCTATACTGATGGGTCGGAGTCCACTGAACAAGAATACACCTAGGATGTGATAAATCAGATTCTTTCATTATAAACAGCTTTTTTTTTTTTTTTTTTTTTTTTTTTTAAGATATACATACAAACCAAAATGGGTGGGGGTTAACAAGCTGGGAATGCTGGCACACCACCAGTTTCTGAGGTTCAATAAAACTTTCTCATATGTAGTCTTCTCAAAGGGAGCATCAGTATGCAAAAAGCCATGTATACCAAAATCCTGAGGAATTCCTGTGTTGTCTTTTTTTTTTGAAGACTGCATGGAGAGACGAACAAAGTTGTCCTCTGGGATGAAGGCTTTTTTGATGTGTGTCTAGCAATGTCCTGAGGAACAGCACTCTCCTTACTGGGTGTTGACTGTGATTTGGAAAGGACATGAAGAGCACTAGCCTTGAAAACAACATCACAGTAAACCACAAGGACTCCTGAATACCCTCAACAATCATCCAGGAAGGGGTAAAATTAGTGTGCCTTTGGTCCTACAAAATACTACTACTGAAGCCAAGCACTGTGAAAACTAATGTTGCAGTAGTAAAGCCAATGTGAAAGGAGGTGAACTGGAAGGGACATCCACCCAGTTCTGAATCTTAATTGCCTTCTATGCAACTTTACAATGGGAATGGGAAGAGAGACTTCTGTTAGGTCTAAAGTGACTATGAAGGCTAGTAAAAGGAGAAGACAAAGAAGTCCTTAAAGTGTAAGTAAGTATTTTGAACTTTGGTACTAAAATGATTTTAACCTTGAGATCTCTAGGACGCACCCTCCTGTTTACAGACCCATATAACTTGCTCTGACAGCATTACTAAAAATATGATTGTTACCTAAATTAGATACAGTGCATCCTTCCCAGAAACTTTTATAATACTGGTTTGCCTTCTGGCTTTGGTATCTGAACAAACACTTGGAGTTTTTATCTGGTTTCAAGCATTCTGATGCTAAACTAGGACTCTTGTATACAGACGACATTCCAACATTACTTTTCTTCTTGGCTCAAAACGTTGCTGTTTCAGTTGGATCAGCAACTGTCCAAGTCTCTCTGTCATGATGTTACTGCATCTAGCACCACATTAAGAGATGATCAATTATGTACGCAAAAACTTTCAGGCAGCCACATTTTGAATACCCCAGATGTTGACAAATACCAAATCCGAGTCCAAGGAAAACGTACCTTCCCTAACATGTACATACCTGTGTATTAAATGCACAAAATTTGTGATATACTTAATCAAGCTTTATCTGCAAAAACACTGGGTTTACTAAGTTTAGTACTGACAAAACATAGCATTTAATATTCTTACATTTTTCAGACCACTAACAATATGCTGAAGTTCTCTCTTAATCATTTTATTCAGATCAATACAAAGTTTTGTATTTTTTTTAACCAGAATAACCATATTATTCACTCACTGTACGGGATCTAACTGCTTAACACCTTTAACACCTAGGTTTTCTAAAGTCTTCAATTTCTGCTCAACTTTAATTCTTACACCTACTGATAATCTTCTGTTACTGGTACAACATCCAGAGTATTTCTATGTTGTATTATTCTAGAAAACTGCCTAAGCCTGTAAATGAATCATCAGTCAAGCAGGACACTACTGCTATGAATGCAGCTATGCAGAGTAACTGGCTGTTTAAAATTTCATATGCACTGCATGGTTTTACACTGAATCTGTTTTACCATTCCAAGTGTTTCACCTGAAGAACAAAACGTATTAAGAAAATTCACTTGAAGTGAAAACATTTCAAAAAGGATACTGGACTGAATGTTTCAAAGACAGTAGCTTCTGACAAAATGGCGACACCTGCTAGCCAGAAAAGTTACCATGCAAAATGTCTTCTCTTTTTCCCTCTTCAATACAATAATTTTCTGGCAGGAGACATTAATTTCCAGGACGTCTGTCAAACTCCTGTTCGACACTTATGCCTCAGTGCTTCAAATTTCACTTTCATCTTTATAATTCCAATAAAATCTCATTTTCAGGTTTTTATATTTCTGGACACAACTGCATTTTTACTTTTATACATATCGGCAAAATGTATTTCCTTTTTTTTTTTTTATTTAAAGAAACACTTATTAAAATTATGCCAGGCAATCATATATTTATACAAATGAAAACAAACCATACTGACATCATTTAAGTTGCAAAAATTATACTTCACTTGTCTATCCAGTCTGTCAGATATTCCATAGCTCATTCAAATCTTGCCTTCTTTTAAAAAAAGTCATTCCTCCTCTGCATGTACTGTTCCCACATTTCCCATTTTTTCTATATAATTTGCTCCTACCCTTTTCTAAAGATTACAATTCCAGTTGTTTTACCTCTGTTACTGTGCGTTCACTTCTAGTACAGTTGGTTTAGACTGTTTATTTCCATTTTCTAGTAGTTGCTTTTTTAGCAGCCACCATAATTGGACTCAGTAAGGCCTTACTATGCCTAGGCAATTCTGATTCTGTATCATAGCTCAAAAAAGTTCATTAGTTACGTCAATTTGTACACCCAGTATCTGACAGAGATGTCTGTAGGGAATCTTCAAAGTCTGTCAACTTATTACACTCGCAGAAAATTTATTCCCACTCCCCATCACACTTCCAACATTTGACATCTACCTGAGGAAAAACTCTTTGCAGTCTACTTGGGGTATAAACTTCCAAAGATCCTAACTCTTCTAGACTTTGTGACAATTTGGGAGACATACATATACCCCCCCCCCACTGTTTCTCTGGGAACTGCAATCCAATCTCTCATCCCAATCCTTTCTAAACGCCTCTGACTGATTCTTATAGTTATCATGCAATATTTTATATGCTCTATTTTTAAAGAAAGCTCTGTTCTAGACTCTACTAAAAACTCTTACCAATTCTGGTCTTTCACTCAGGATCAACCTACTTCTTTCTCTTTGCCTATACTCAGATATCAATCCTCGACAGGCAAGGCAATTTCTAGCCTGTAGTCCAAATAAATTATTGGCCTCTTCCCATTCGGTTATCTTTCCCTAATTACTTGCTCCCAATACATTGGTTCTTTTGTCAGTTTTCTCCAATAAATTCCAGCCCCCTCTTGCCTACTGCCTGTATCCTTAACTGCAGTCAACCTTATTGTCAAAATCTTCTTTCTTCATTCTTGTGTTGGCTTGGTTCTTAGAATACTATATTAGTCTCCTTAAGGATCTACATACAAAATCCCAGTATCTCCTTGTCTCTTGAGTTTCCCCATTTCAACCTCATCCTTTTCCACTTTGAATTACAGGTTTCACTTGTTATGTATAGGAGTCTTAAGTGTGTAGTTCTGAGAAGTACAGTTGTGTACACTTACCATAAATGTAGATGTTGAGTGTATTCACTGTTGCAGTCCTTACATTTGGGTAATCTGCTGGCAGGTTGCCTTCAGTCGGCCTGATTAACAAAGTCTTGGGTCCTGCGTCGGTTGCTGTCCCTTCTTCCATGACGTCAGGTCATCAGGGGTATATAAAACATGCCGCCAATGCCATTACATCAGTTTTTCTGCCACAGATGTCAGGTGTCCCCCTAATGGGGAGCAAATAAACACAAAAACACAAAAGTATACCTCCAACAAAAAGCAAATGCACCAAAAAGGCTTTTAAGCATAGTAAAGGGGAGTAGAGGTACAGCCAGAAAAAACTAGGGGGCTGGAGGGAAGGTAACCAGGACTGCAACAGTGAATACACTTGAACATCTACATTTATGGTAAGTGTACACAACTGTACTATGTTCTCCATGTTTCACTGTTGCAGTCATTACATTTGGGAGGAAGAGTTTATACAGCATTGGGGCCAGATACAAGGCCTTGCAAGACAGCAGTGGCAAAGCCAGCTCTGGATCTAGAGAAAATTGGTAAATGATAATGCTTGGTGAAAGTATGTACAGAAATCCAGCCAGCAGCTTCTAGGATATCCCTGGTAGGAACACCTCTGAGAAAGGCTGCAGAAGTAGATGAAGCCCTGGTGGAGTGAGATCTGATCCCCTGGGGGATAGATTTTCCATAGTGCTTATAGCAGAAATGAATGCAATAGCTTGCCCATTTAGAAATGGTTTGTTTTGAAATAGCCTTCCCCACTGCCGCTGCAGCAAATGCTACCAGCAATTGTTCACATTTTCTTCGAGATTTAGTCCTGTCCAAGTAGAATCTAAGTTGTCTGTGCACATCCAAGGAATGCAGAATCCATTCCCCTTTGTTCTGTGGATTGGGAAGGAAGGTTGGCAAATTAATGGACTTAAGAGCCGCACTGGAAACCACCTTGAGCATGAAGGAAGGATTGGTCCTGAGAGATACCCTTGTCCGCATGAAAGATGATGAAAGGCTCCACTGCCATAAGGGCCTGTAATTCAGATATCCTTCTAGCTGAAGTGATTGCTAATAGGAAGGCTGTTTTCCAAGAAATAAATTTTAAGTCTGCAATAGCAGCTGGCTCGAAAGGAGGTAAAGTGAGTTTCTCCAAAACAAAATTAAGGTCCCAGGCAGAGGTAGGAGCTCTCCTGGGTGGTCTCAAGTTTTTTGCCCCTCTGATGATGCTTGTGCAGAGGATGAGAGAAGAGGGGTGGTTCTGTGTTATAGTGAGCTGAAATAGCTTAGGTGTGGATTTTAATGGAGGAAAAAGACCAGCCCTTGTGAAGCATCTCAGTTAAGTATTACAAAATCTGAGTTAGATTGGGTGCTGCTGTGCTCATCTCTAAAGATAGGTTCCAGGCACAGAATCTTTTCTATTTGTCAGCATAAGATTTTCTAGTACTAGGTCTTCTCGCCTCCAAGATGACATCCATCACAGGTTTGCTGAGGGATAAGGGTGAATTTAAGTGCATGTTATACTTCGTGGTGGTCCTCTCTTGTTGTTTTTGGATATTTGATTAGCCAGGCTGCAAGGTTCAATGTTGAAAGCTGGGTGTGCAGAAATTGGTTCACCTGCTGAGACAGCAGGGAAGGGGTCAGAGGCAGGTGCCATGGAGATATTTGCTACACTGCGCAGGAGGGGGTACCAGTGATGGCGCGGCCAGTCTGAAGCAATCAAAATCATCCGTCGTTTGTCCTGTTTGACTTTTAGTAGAACTTTGGAGAGCACAGGAAGAGTGGGAAAGGCGTAGACTGATAGGGTTTTTCAGCTGAAGGACAGAGCATCCACTTTCTAGGCTTGTTTGCGGGGAGTCCTTGTGCAAAACTTGTCCAACTGGTTGTTCGGGGGGGGGGGGGCAAATAGATCTGTCTGGGCTCCCCCATTCGCTTGTCAATATGTTGAAAATCCATGGTTCCAGTTTCCACTCGTTTGGGTCCATGAGGTTTCTGCTTAGTCCGTCTGCCAGTGTATTCAATTTTCCTGGCAGGAATTGAGCTTGTAGGTGCATTTGGCAGCTCAAGGCTGTGGCTAGTATGCAGAGGGGATAGAAATGTGTACCCCCCTGCTTATGTACCACATAACCGTGGTGTTGTCCATCGTTACCAATAGCTGTCCTGGAAGAATGTAGTCCTTGAAGGCTGTCAGAACATTCTGTACAGCTAACATTTCTTTTTGATTGATATGTAGGTGCATTTGATTTGGGTTCCATTTGCCCTGAATGCACTTCCCTGCCAGGTGAGCCCCCAATGCATTGTCTGATGCATCTGTAGTTAGGGTTTGGGCGGCAGGGGGTAGTGTGAATGGTAGTCCCTTGTTTTGGTGGCAGGCCTCTGCCCACCACAGGAACTCCAGGCGTAGGCAAGGTATGATAGGAATCATTGTTTCCAGGCTGTGAGAATGTTGACTCCATAGACTTTTTAGACACCACTGAAGTTTCCTCATATGTAGTCTTGCATATGGAATTAGAAGAATGCAGGAGGCCACGAACCCCAAGGCTTGCAGTATTTGCCTTGCAGATAACAGGGGTTTTTGTGGCCACTTGTTTGAAGTAAGTTACCTAATGAATTTTGTTTCTCTGGCGTGAGGAAAGCCATCTGGCCAGTTGTATTCAATCTTGCACCCAGGAATGTAATCTGTCAGGGTACCAGTTGCGATTTCTTTTCATTTATGGGGTACCCCAAGACAGGTTAGGACCCTTTTTACAAACGCCAGATGGTTTAAGAAGTATGCCCTGGTTTTCTGCCTGAATTAGACAACCGTCTAGGTATGGATATATTTGAATATTTTTTTGCCTGCAAAATGCAATAACTGGAGCCAGGCACTTTGTGAATACCCTGGGCGCAGTACACAAGCCAAAGGGCAGTGCAGAGAACTTATAATGCAAGTAGTCTGCTTTGAAGCGTAGGTATCTTCTGCAAGATTCCTTAATTGGGATGTGCAGGTATGTTTTTTTTAAATCTAGAGATGCCAACCAGGTGTTTTTGCCTAGCATAGGAAGGAACTGGTGAAGAGTCAGCATCTTGAATTTTGGAATCTCCAGAAAGGTGTTTAGAGTGGACAGGTCCAGGATTTGACGCCTTGATTTGTCTTTTCTGAGTACCAGAAAAAGCCTGGAATAGAAACCTTGTCCCTTTTCCTCATCTGGTACCAGTTGAATAGCTCCCATGCTTAAGAGGGAAAGTACTTGTTTTTGAGCCTCTGCCCACTGATTTGGGGGCAGGTCTGGCCACCTGTTTGGTGTTGGCAACATGTGGAAATGAAATCTGTATCCCTGGGACACTACATTTAAAACCCATTTGTCCTGGGTTACGAGTTCCCAGTTCTTTGCATGAAGAGCAATCTTTCCCCCCAAAGGGGCATTTAAAAGATAAGTGCTTGGTAATTCTAAAAGGAAGTCATTCAGACTGTTTACCATAGGGGGGTGTCTTGTTATTTCCAGATTTGGAAATGGAGGCCCCCCACTGCTTAGTTCTGAGAGTCCCCTGGGGCTGAAACCTAGGGGTTTTGCTGTGTCTGGATTTGGCTTGAGAGGATCTGGAAGGGGTTGGAAAGGACCAATTCCCAGTGTCTACTAAATCTTGGAGGTTGTACCTGTAACAAATCTTTAACAGTTTGCATAGATTTAGTTTTTAGAACTTTTTCAGCCTTATTGCCAAACAGGTAGTCCTGATTTAAAGGAGCATCCAACAATTTAGCTTTAACATGATCAGGCAAAGATTGCTCCTTAAGCCAAACATGCCTTCTAAGCACAGACCCAGTAACAGCAGCCCTATCGGAGGCCTCTAAAGAATCAAAACCACATTGCAAAGTATGTTTTCCAACTTGTTCAGCAGAATGCATTAAATCCTGTAAAACTATTTTCCACACAGTCAGGAATCAACATCATTTTGTGTTTAAGCAGTCCAATAATATGCTGTTGATATTTTAACATATGAAATTGGCAGTTTAAAGCTCTGACTGCCAAGGTTGCAGAAGTACAAACCTTTTTACCCCATCTATCCAGCGCCCTGGAGTCTCTATCAGAAGGGGTAGGATTTTTAGCAGTAGACGCCTTAATGCCCTTGGGCCCCTGAGAAATGGTTTCTGGATCTGCAACAGGATTTCTGAAAAGGAACTTGTGGGACTCAGGAACCCTGTAGTATCTGTCAGGTTTACTAGGAGCCGGAGGGCAGGGAATCAGGGGCCAAACTGGATTCAGAGAACACATCAACAATGTCTAGTACAGGAGGTATAGCCAAAGGCGTATGCTGAGGTAGAAGAAGGAAATCCCTAAGCCTCTTTTCTGAATCAGAAAATTCCTTGCTTTCCCAGTGGAAATGCTCCCTTAAAGTACGTAAAGTTTCCCCAAAAGAAAAATCCTCAGGGTGGGAAGCAGAGGGAATGGAATCCTCTGCATCAGAATCCTCATAAGTAGGTATGGACAATTCCAGGTCATTAGAAGAGTCAGAAGAAAAAGAATGCTTATCAGAAGATTCATAATCAAGCTCAGCCCTAGGCCTCTTAGAGGGGGGGGGGGGGTGACTACCCCTGATTAGAGTGATTAGATTTTCAGCCATTTTTATCATTTGCTTTTTAGGCATAGGGGCCTGAACATGTGGCCTGGGCGTCTGTTTTTTAGACATGTATAGAGATTTAGGCCTTAGTAATGAAGGTGGTGTAGATTTAATATGCAAGTCTGTAGGCTTGAGTACACCCTCAGAAGCAGATGCCTGCACAGCGGGTCCGGACCCATGCAAGGTACAGACATCCGCGGGTTCCATAGATGAAGCATCTCGCGGCATACTGGACTCTGAATGGGTCTCAGTAGAGGCCTGCGAAGCAGAAGTAGCGGGTATCAGGGGCTGCGAAAGCACCTCACGGAGTACCGGCGAACTGGCGACTGGCTTAGGAGAAGCTTCGTTGGCAGTTTTGGACCTCAGTGGCCTGTCGCTGTATTTATCTTTGTGTTTTTTCTGAATCCTGGAAGTTGGATGGCCAACCGATGACATTTCTGGATAATTAAACCGAGAACCGAATATTTAGTGGAAAAAATGTACCGACGATGGACAGTGCACTGACTAAATAAAGCACAAAACCGACAGCAAGGTACGTCGTTGGTCAGGGCCTACGCAAGTAATACAGTGCGAATAAAAATCTTTACGAGGCATTTGCTTTCCACAAGTAATGCAATTAACTTTTACTGACATCGGTAAGGAGCAAGAAAAAGTTTCCCCAACGGGGTACTTAGCTTTAATTTGAAGACTTTGATTCTGAAACTCGAAAACGAAATTTTCAGGAGTCGGCCGACCGGCACATGCGAACTGCTTCTGCATCGGGCACCACACGGCAAGAAAGACTGATGTAATGGCGCCGGCTGCATGTTTTATACCCCTGATGACCTGACGTCATGGAAGAATGGACAGCAACCGACGCAGGACCAAGACTTTGTTAATCAGGCCGAATGAGGGCAAACTGCCAGCACATTACCCTAATGTAATGACTGCAACAGTGAAACACGAAGATCACCCCTTCAAAGTGAGTAATCCAAAACTGCCTTGTTCTATTGGAAGAATCAGCTTATCCCATTTGACTTTGTCATCTTCCCCTCCCAGAAAAAATCCTTCAGCTCTTTCTTAATTGCTATTTCCAACCTCTCCTCTGGTTGATAAAAATATGCCTGACCTGTGTATAAAACTGAAGGGTCTAAAAATATTTTAACTGCTTTATCTTGCTGTCCATATGCATATAATAGAGCTTCTGCAAAATGCATGTCCTTAGTACAGATTCTTCAGGACATGATTTATTTTGGTGCTTACCACCACACCCACTGCAAACTTTAATCAAACTGATGAAAACATGTCCTCTACCTTGGGTACTCTTTTGTTATAATATGCTACACTTATCTGTCTTACATCAAGGATATTCTCTGTTACAATATACTGCCATGTGTCTGTCTTTTTATGATCAATTAGTGTTGCAACAGATCCTGACTATTCCATTTCTGACAGTTTACAACATTTGCATTCCATTATACAGGCCTTATCAGACATTAACTGGTTCTACACATCCTTTTTTTCCATCAGATCTCTCTCTTTAAAGCATTCCGTGGTTTCATTTTTTAAATCATCAGATGCTCTACTAATGCATCTATGAACTCATGGTCTCTGGCTATGTTTTCAGCAACATAAAACAAGTGTAAATAGTCTCTGTAGGAACTTGTGATCTTGTAAAGAACAAAATGTAACAGATAATGTCTGGCTCTGCAGAGAACAGGGATGGTTCCAAACTGCGACATAAGCAACATGGGGTTGATTAGTGTCCCTGTAACTAAAACAGCCAGGCAGGACAGTGTGGCCTTGCTCACAGGGAGTGGGGAGAGTTGTAGGTACTCAAGGGCATTCACATAACTGAGAACAAAGAAGAAAGTGAATGGGGGGGGGGCTGCTTGGAGGGAATGTCCCTTGTGGAAGTTAGGGACATACTCTGTCGTCAGCCCACTGCATGTTCTCTTTGTCAGGACTTTACCAGATATGTGCAGGAAGTAGGGTTAACCGCAGAAAAAAGCGCAACTACCTCTAATGGCTGTTAAAATGACAGTCCCTTCTGGCTGACCACACCTTGGTGATGAAGAATGAACAAATGGACTGACAGGCCAGAAGGGAGCTAACAATTAAAAGACAACAGGGGCAGAAACAGCACAAGTATAACAAACGGTAAATTCTTTCTGGGCTTGTGTTAATTCCTAAACTTTATATACTGCTATTCTACAACTTTCTTCATCAAAAAAGAATTAACCACTGCCATGACTTCTTGCCCACTGATTGTATAAAAGTTGCAAATTGAACTATTTCAAGCTGTTTAGCTAATTCATTTGCCATGAGAAATAATTGCAACATTATTAATTACATTTCTGGATCCAACATTTCTGTTTTTCAAATGGGTTTTCTCATAGCACAACGATACCAGAGTCTGCAGTACCATCCTCATTTTCTCTATGAAGTTTACTTCTGCGCTCACACACACTCTGGAAAGCAAGCAAGTTCCTTATAGTTTACAGATATATTTCTTAGACTTTTGCAAACATTTATTCACTCCTTTACACCAACTGGTGGTTGGCTTATACAAAAATAAGACATGATGGGTGTTTTAATCTGCTTACATATTCAAACTGTTCTAAGATTTAAAATGAAAAACAAGTAAACCAGATGACCATGGAACTTCTTATGCCTAGCTCAGAGTTAAAGCAATGTGGTCCATATGTAGTATCACTTTATACTAGAGGAATGAAAGCTTGACCGGCAGCAATGATCGGTAGGATATCCACTGTTATGGTAAATTCTTACACAACTCTATCATGTCCTGACTGAAATCATTGCTGCAATACTCCATAAAGATGGGTGCTTCACAAAGCTTAGGGAGTAGAAGGGAGGAAGGCTGGGAATTGTGAAGACTACACAAGAGGCCAGAAAGGACTGACCTGAGAAAGGCAGTTCTGGACTAGGAAAATGCATTTACTCTATAATGCTTATTGAAAGTGCAATGAAGACAAACTAGCTGCTTCCAAGTATTAGTCTGGAATCTACCCCCTTGTAGAAAGCTCCAGAAGATGCCACATACCTAGTATAATGAGATTTTGGGAAAAAGGGCAAATACTTGTCTTGGTAAGTGTAACAAAAGGAGGTGGACCTTGAAATCCAGCTAGCAATAGTTTGTCTGGGTATTGGCTGGCCCATGCTTACAGTCTAGGAAGTAAACCGTTGATCTGACTTGCATAGAATAGACTGAGTTTTGTCCAGGTTTAATCTTAGCTATCTGTGCACATCCAGGGAATGCAGTATTCTTTTTCCCTTCAGGTTGGAAAAGAATGTTGGTAGGTTAAAGGCCCAATTGAGGGACACATTTACCACTTTAGGCATGAAGGAAGGGATGGACCCTCACAGACGCATTGTCCTTATGGAAAATAAGGGTGGGGAGTAGCCATGAAAGCCTGGAGGTCTGAAGCCTGCCTAGCAGAAGTGAGGGATACCAACAAAATGGTTTTCCAGGTGTAGAACTTCAGAGTGGAAGAAGCTGTTGGTTCAAAAGGAAGCAGTGTGTGTTTTTCCAGTATGTATTTGAGATTCAAAGGGGGAGGTGGCAGTTTTCTAGGAGGATTTAAGAAAAGAAATAAAACCTGCTTGACCTCAATTATGAACAGAAGAGGGTGAAGAGAAAGACAGACTGAAATAGCTGAAAGGTGGGCTTTTTATAGATGAATACGCTAAACCACCTTTCATGAGCGCACACTAATAAGACAAAACAAGAGGAACCTCACATTTTATTGGGTCCAGATTTTCAGTTTGACACCAAACTGAAAATATCTTCCACTTGGCTATATAGGATTTTCAGGTAGTGGGTTTTCCTGGTCTCCTGGAGAACCTGAAGCATGTCCTCAGAAAATTGGTGCCTGAAAGGACTAAGAATTTTATTTTCCATAGGGTTAGGTTGAGGAATGATTGTTAGCAGATCCCACTTTTTGGGGTAGCTTGTGATGACTGCCCCTGGCTAAAAAAAAGGAGAGAGGACCAATGTGCCTTAATCAAAAGGCAGTCACCAGCAAAATCCCTCCTTTTTTTTATTTTGAGTAAAACATTTGGGAGCTGACGTACTAGAGGGAAGGCATAAAGATGGTGACACTGACTTATTTGTGAAGGGAGGCCTTCCAGATCTGCAGTCACTTTCAGATTTGTCCTGGAATCTTTGTCTGGGCGGTTCCTTGTGTTTTCAGGGAAAGCTTATGCTCTCTTCTGACAAATGAAGTAGACTTGGCAGGGTAGCTTCAGATACCTTAGCACAGAAAGGAATAGACTTTATCTGCAGTACTTTAGCTTTCCCTTGCTCTTGAATGTGCCGGCTGCCCATGTTCCAAACAAGAAATGCCTATCTAGAGAATCTAGGTGTTTCATCTTGAAATCTTAAAGGACAGCCTGAGTGTATAGCCATGTACACCAATAAAAAACAGAGACAGAAACAGCTGCTCTGGAGGAGGCCTCAAAAGCAACAAAGCTTAATTTAATGCTATGCTTAGCTAGCTGAGTTGCTTAAGCCAACAAAGACAACCTGTTTTGAATCTGACCCTTCCATGTCAGCACCAGCCTTACTCAGGCTGCCGATGATGGACAAAATGTATTTGATCATTACAGTTTGAGAAAGTCCCTGAAGACCACAGTAGAGGGGAAACAGACCTTTTTCCACACCTGTCCATGGCCTTACTGTATGTGTCTGAGGAACATTAGCAGATGACAGAAGCTTAGATGGCTTATCAGAAGCTACAGAAATGGCTGAAGGTTTAGCTGCTGAATTCTTGAAAAGTGTAGTTGTGTACACTTGCCATAAATGTAGACGGAGTGCATTGACTGTTTTAGCCATAACTAATGGGATTTCTTACCATGGAGGCCCTTGGCTTTCCCAACTACCAGATAATTTTCTCCCTCTCCTAAAGCTGGTGGACGGCCTGACCGATATCAAGTTGTCTGGATATAAAGGGAGTCAACTGGTGCCATAACCTTAGTACTTTCTTGCTCTCAGATAGGAGCCCCCTAGCAGATTCTTAAAGTCAAGGGCCTAAGCTCAGAAACTCCAGAGTATGTACAGAGGAAGTGAGAATAACCTGGAAGTAGAGTGGAGAACACCACCACCAATCCCATGGGCAAGAGGGGAAGGAGGGAGGGAAAGAATACTGCAATAGTGAATACACTTGAACATAGACATTTATGTTAAGTGCAGATAACTGTATTATGCTCTGTGTTTCACTGCTGCAGTCATAACTGATGAAATGACTCAAAGCTGAAAACAGGATGGAAAGATTAAGGAGAGGAAAGAATGCCCTGTAAGATTGGCAGTGGCAAACCCAATTCTGGACTTGGAGAAGTTTGGTTAGAAGGTGACAAAGTTTGCTGAACATGACCAAGTAGCACTTTCCAAATTGTCCTCAGTGACCACACCTTTTAGAAAAGCAGAAGATGTAGCAGTGGCCATAGTGGTGTGTGACCTCACAGGGTCTGAAGGTTTCTTTCTATGATGGCTGTAGCAAAACAAGATTCAGTGGGGGATCCATATGGAGACAATTTAGAAACCAATCTCCACTCAGAGTTACAAGAGCTGGTCAAACTTCCTGACATTCTTTGTTCTGTCCAAGTAGTAACAATGTTGCCTATGCACATCCAAAGTACGGAGGGATTCTTATACCCTTGTTTTGAGAGTTATGAGAGAAGGTAGACAAGTGGATGGTCTGGTTTAAAGAGATCTATGTAGCTACTTTAAGACCAATCATTCCTTTATTCCTAACAGAGACTCTTGTCTAGGTGGAAATGTATAAAAGGTTCCACACACGGGCCTGAAGCTCTGAAATCCTTCTAGCAGAAGTAACAGCTAGTGGAAAAGCGCTCTTCCAGGTGAGGAATTTAATATCTGTGTAGGCAGCTGGCTCAAAAAGTGGGAGCGTGAGCTTCTCTAGAATGAAACTGAGATTCCACGCAGGAACAGGATAATTCCTTGGGGGTCTAATGTGGATAACCCTCTCAGGAACTGTTTCAGGAGACAATGAGAGAAAAGAGGGTGTTGAGTAGGCAGATAAGCTGAAATTGCTTAAACATAAATTTTGAAAGACGAATAAAGTCCTTTTACAAAAACTCCCGATACGTAAGAAAGGATCAGAAGTACCTGAGCTTACAGAGGGCTCTGTCCCTTTTGTCTGCATCATACAGTGAATCTCTTCCATGTGACAAAGCAATATTTTCTTGTGATAGGTCTCCTGACTTTTTAGAATGTCTAGGACCGGTTTGTCGAGGGGTGCCTCCTTCAGGGGGTCAAGGCATCAGCCAAGCTGTCAATCTGTGTGTGTTCAGGTTGGGGTGCATGATGATGCCTTTCTGTGTTAACAGGTCCATTCACTGGGACAGTAACCATGGTTCCTTCTTGCTTAGACCGAGCAACAGAGGATACCAGTAATGCCTTGTCCAATATGACGCTATTAGAATGACCTTGGTGCTTCTTCCCTTACCTTAAAGCAATACCCTGGGGAAGCAAAGGTATTAGAGGGAAGGCAGAGAGTAATGAGGCCTGTCCAAGGGAAAGAGTAGGCATCTGTCTTTCAAGCTGACCTCGTTTTGGTCCTTGAGCAAAACTTTTTCCAGTGAGCACCATCTATGGTGGTAGAAAGGTCGATCTGTGGAATACCCTGTTCTTTGGCTATGCCAAGAAAAACTTCTCAATGCAGTTGCCACTCGAAGTGAGGGTCTGACAGACTCCTAATTGGGTGATCCTCTAGTTGACTGGCTTCTCCTGGTAGGTACTGTGCCATGAGGTGAAGACCTATTTTAACCTAGGGAGTTTGCAGTTTCCCAAAAGTCCATGGCTAGGCGACAAAGAAAATAAACATGAGTAGCCTCCTGCTTGCTTATCGACCAAATAATTGTGGCACTTTGTCTTTACCAGGAGTACTCCTGGTTTCCATGGGTCTTTAAAGGAAATCAGGCCTTTTTGGACTGCCATCAGTTCTTCAAGTTGAGGTGTCTGCCCTTGAACTGGGAGTCCCATCTGCCTTGAGTCTGGAAGTTGTTGTAGTGAGGTGCACAGACTATTTTTGACTGACAGCATTCATGGTCCGAGCATGGTCCTGATGGATGAACCTGAAAAGAAGGCCTGGGGTGAGGGAGTGTGCTTGGGCCCACCAGGCAACCTCTTTCCTGAGACAAGGGGAGAAGCTTTACCCTGAAGTTGAGGGACAGTGAATGTTGGTACCACAAATTTCTGATGCACCACTGTAGCTTCCTCATATGAAGTCTGGCCAGAGGGATTAGGAGGATGCAAGAGGCCATGTAACCCAAGGCTCTGGGGAGCTCTCTGGCTATGAGGTAGTTCCTGAGGAGCTTTTGGAAGTACAGAGCTAGAAACGTAACCTTACCTGGAGGAAGGAAGGCTTTCTGAAGTGACGAGTCCAGCAAAGCCCCCATAAAAACAATCCTGTTTGTGGGGATGGTCTGAGACTTTTGGGTATTGATGGTGAACCCCAGTGAATACAGGATCTTGTGTGTGTAAAGCAAATCTGCTTTGAGTTTTTCTATACCTGTTGTCTGAATGAGGCAGTCTTCTAAGCAAGGATAAATCTGAATGCCCTTTGACCTGCAGAAGGCTATCACTGGGGCTAGGCATTTTGTGAAAACTCTGGGTACAAAAGACAAGCCAAAGGGCAGAGTACTGAACTGATAATGCTTCACATCTACTTTGAAGCTTAAGAACTTCCTTTGATTTTTCAATGGGAATGTGGAGGTATGCATCCTGTAAATCTAGGGAGAAATTATGGGCAGTAATTTTTGAAGTGTTAGTATTTTAAATTCAGAATCAGTCGAACCTTGACAGATCTAAAACTGGCCCCCAGATATCCTTTGCTTGGGACAAGGAAAAGCCTGGAGTAAAAAGCTTTCCCCTTGCAATGAGTTTGACAATGGCTCCACAGAACCTTGGGTGCACAGGAACTGTATTTGCTTTAAAGCCTCTATCTTTTGGTTTGCTGGAGTATCCGAGGAAACCTGATTAAATTACAGGCAGTCTTAACTGGAGTTTTTAACCTCTCAATGATTTTCAGTACTTACTGCTGAGGCAAGGTACTCCTCAGAATCTGAATCCCCATAGGAGGCAACAGATAAACCTTCCTCGAGGTGAATTCATCATCATCCTCAAAAGTCAAAGGACTCAGAAGACTCCTGGAGGGGAAATATCCCTCTTTTATCAGAAGATTCAGAGGCAAAACCAGGGAGAGTTGGGCATCTGAATCTGACCATGGAGATTGAATCTTCAACCAACCTACCTAGGTCTTGGAAGTTTGGGAGTGGAGGCCAGTAGGTCTCAGTGGGTACAGGCTGGATGCATTCTTTTTATGTGAGGCTTTAGGCTTAGGCCTAAGGGCGATGTCTGCACCAGGGCTGGGATGCAGACGAACAGTAGAATCTAGAGGACAGTGGACAGAGGAAATCTCCTGATGAGACACTCTGGATACTCCTTCAATGGTTTTAAAGCAGATGCCAAAAGCAAGAAACTGTGAAGTGGCTCCAACTCAACCGATGAACTATGTCCTTCAGCTTGTAAGGAAGCAGAGGAACCTGGTGGGTACTGGACTCCAAAGGGGTCCCGATAGAGGCCTCTGCCATAAACTACAAAAGCATCTCACCTGCAACAATTACAAGCCTAAGTGGACTGAACGAGTGTCATGCAATACTCAAGTTTTGGCGGTTTATCCTTGTTTTTTGCCTAGGAAGATCAACCTCAGCTCGACTGGTGGACGACCTAGCAGCCCTAGTGACTTGCTAAAGTGCTTAGATAGAATCTCAGCTCTGTGTTTGGCCATTCTACTATTACACTGAGCAAAGTACAGACAATTAGGAATGTCGTGTTCTGGGCCCCAACAAGTAAAACAAAGAGTGAAAGTCCTGATGTGGTATCTGTTTGCCAAAGTGGAGACAGTTAACTTTTTCTGACATTAGTCAATAAACAAAGGAGGCTTCCCAAAGGGGTCTAAAAGTCTTCTTTCTCTTGTGTAGACTGACTGATGCAATAACTAGCACTCTGCCTGAGGCTCCAATGACAAGAAAGTAGAGGTTTATACTCTTACCATAAATGTAGATGTTAACGAGTGTACTCACTGTTGCAGTCCTAACTTATGGATTTCCTGCTTCGGAAGCCCTTGGTCGGCCTTACTACCATATTAAAAAAAAAAAAACTATTCCCTGAGCTGGCGGATGCCCTACTCTGACGTCAGGACAGTTAGGGTATAAAGGGAGCCAGCCAACACAATGACATCAGTTTTTTCTTGCTCCCAGAAAGTAGGAGCCCCATAGATGAACCTTAAGTAAGGGGGGGCTGTAGGGCATCCTTGCATAAGGTTCCCCTGGAAGAGGAGGGCAGCTAAATAAGCTGTTACTGTAAGCAAGCAGAGTAGGGAGATGGAAAGAGGGAAAGAAGATGGCACTAGTGAATAATCTTGAACATCTACATTTATGGTAAGTGTACACAACTGTACTATGTTATTCGTGCTTTACTGCTGCAGTCCTGACTTATGGGATCATTTCCAAAGCTGACATGATGGGGGTAGGTGTCTTAAAGGAAAGAGAGGATGCCCTACAGTAGAAAATCCTGCTCTGGATTTGAGAAGGCTAATAGGTGGTAGTGCTTGGTAAAGGTATGCACCAATGACCAGGTAGATGCTTCCAAAATGTATTTGGTAGGTACTCCTGTCAGGAATGCAGTGGAGGTAGATGTGGCCCTAGTTGAGAGAATCCTAACAGATTCAGGGGGCTTTTTGCTGTGGTGGGTGTAACAAAAGGAAATACAGTGGGAGATGCACTTGGAGATAGTTTGTTTAGAGACTGGTTTTCCTTCAGAGCTCAAGGCAAAGGAAACAGTTCTGATTCTCTGAAAGTTTTAGTCCTGTCAAGGTAGTAGCAAAGTTGCCTGTGCACATCCAAGGAGTGAAGGATTCTTTCCCCTTGGTTCTGTGCCTTAGGGAAGAAGGTAGACAAGTGTTTGGCTTTGTTCAGGAAGCGTCCGTGATCACATGGGCATAAAGGAAGGATTAGCTCTGAGTGAAACTCTGGGTGGAAGACAAGAAAGGGTTCCACTGCCATGAGGACTTGCAACTCAAGAGACCCTAGTAGTGGAGGTGATAGCCAGTAAAAGGGAAGTCTTCCAGGACAACTTTAAATCAGCTGAAACAGTTAGTTCAAAAGTGAGGGGGGGGGTCAATTTTTCTATAACAAAGTTGAGGTCCCAAGGAGGGGCGGCTGCCCCCTGGGAGGTCTGATGTGCAACACTCCCCTAAGGAACAGTTTCATTGGGATAAGAAAAGATAGGAGGAAGAGTAGGGATTTGGGCTGAAATAGAAAAAGCATGCATCTTAATGGATGAGAAGGACAGGCCTTTGTCCACAAAGATCACCAGCTTATCCAAAATGGCTGAAATGCTGGTTGAGGCCTTGCTGCAGACACCAAACAGAGAATCTTTTCCACTAGGCAAAGTATATTTTCGTAGCAGGTGGTTTTCTAGACTCTGAAAATATTAAGCACCTGACTACTCAGGGAGTGCTCAGCAAAGAATTTTGATGAATTATCCAGGCAGAGAGTTTGAGTCTCTGCAGGTTTGGGTGCATGAACTTTCCCCTGAGTTAGCAGATCCACTCTGTGAGGTAACTGTTGAAGTTTTTCTTTGGTTAAACTCAGTAGCAGGGGGTACCAGTGATGCATGAGCCAGTCTGGAGCTATCAGAGTGACCCTCGGTCCTTCTTCCCTGATTTACAGGACGACACTTGGAAGGAAAGGCAGGGGAGGAAATGCATAGAGAAATAGGCGGCTCCAAAAAAAAGAGAAGGCACATGTCCTCCAGGCTGTGAAGTCTGCTCCTGGAACAGAATCTTTTTAACTGTTTTTGTCGGTGGCAAAGAGATCTATTTGAGGGGATCCCCATTTCTGGACTATACAGCAAAATGTTTCCCAATGGAGCTGCCATACATGGGGATTCATTAAGTGTCTACTAAAGTGGCCTGCTAGAGTATTCAAAGCTAATAAAACGTACTGAGCCATCAGGTGCAACCCCATAGCATTGGCAGTCTCTCAGATCTGCACTGCCAGCCAGCAAAGAGGGTAGGAGTGGATGTCCCCCTTCTTTATGTACCATGACTGTTTTGATAAGTAGGACCTCAGGTTTCCAGTGATCCTTGAAGGCCACCATGCCCTTCTGTACTGCCATCACTTCCTTCTAATTTAAGTGCTCGTGCCTTAACTGCTCTTCTCATTTGCCCTTGGATAAGAGGTGCTGGTAATGGGTTCCCTAGGCTGTGTCTGATGCATCTGTGGTTAAAGTTTGGCCCTGAGGGATGAACCTGAAGGGGAGAACCTGGTTCTGTGCACATGCTCGTGCCCACCATGCCAATTCTTCCGGGACAATAAATTAAGTGAATTTCTGTCTCCAGGGACTATGAATGCTGGCACCACAGATTCTTGAGGTACCACTGAAGCTTTCTCATGTGTAGGCTGGTCAGAGGGATCATTGGTATACAAGATGACATGTAGCCCAGTGCTCTGAGGAATGCTCTGGCTGAAAGGCACTGCCCTCTGCATAATGTCCTGGAAGTATTGGGCTACAAAGGAAGCCTGGTCTGGGGGAAGGCAGACAGGCCTTCTGGAAGGAGGAATCCAGTAGAACCCCATCAGGAAAACAATCCTGGTGGAAGCATTTGTGTTGGATTTGTTGAGATTTATGGTGAACCCTAGGGAAGAGAGTAGGGTCTGGGTGAAGGCCAGATCCTTGAGAATCTTGGACTGACCTGTGGCCTGAATGAGACAGTCATACAGATAAGGGTAAATTTCGATGCCTCTTGTTCTGCAAGAAGCAATCACAGGGGTCAGGCATATTGTCAAGACCCTGGGAGCAGTAGACAAGCTAAAGGGAAGTACAGAGAATTGAAAGTGACTGGTACCTTCTCTGAAGTGAAGAAAACTTCTGCAGGATTTTTCTATAGCGATGTGTAAGTAGGTATCTTTCAGGTCTAAGATGACCCAGAGTCTGAGGTATGATCATAGGAAAAGGTTTTTGAAGAGCAAGCATTTTGAATTTTGGGACTAGGAGGGACTGATTGAGGATGGACAGATCCAGGACAGGGCACCAAGAGCCTTCTTTCCTGGGGATCAGGAATAGCCTGGAGTAAAACCCCTTTCCCATCTGGTGGTCTGGTACTGGTTCCACAGAGCTCTTAGAACACAGGTTGTGAATCTGAGAAATAGCCTCTACCCCCTTGGTTTTGTGGCACATCGGCTCAGCCTGAAAATCTTAATGGTTCTTTGAAAGTGAGCTTATAGTAGTTTGAGATTACTTTGAGAACCCACTTGTTGGAGGTCATGAGGGCCCAGTTGCCCTTAAACAAGGAAAGTCTTCCTTCTATTTTTGTCTGGGGTTTGGGGGGGGGACTCTGGGTGAGGGGTGAGTCTTTGCTGATCTCTGCTTAGCCCCTGTATCCTAGAACTCCCTAGCCTGGGTGTTCCTGAGTACCACTGCCTTGCCCTCTGCGATTGCTGCTGCTGTCGCCTATGAGGCCTTTCCCTTCAGGTTTTCCTCTGAATGAGTTTTGACTGGGAGGCAAAGGACCAATGATTAGTGGGAAAATTCCTACTAAACAGAAGTGGCTGGACTGGAAGTCTGACTGTTTGCATGGATTTTGCGGTATCCTCTTTTTTTTAAAACACAGTCTCACCTTTTGGTTCAAAAAGGGAGTCCTTATCCAGGGGTGCATCTAGCAGTTTAGATTTGACCTGCTCTGGTAATGTCTGTTCCCCTAAGCTGAGCATGCCCTCTGATGACCCAACCAGAGGCAGCAGCTCGGGGAATATGCCTCTAGGGCATCATATCAACAGTTCATGAAGTGCCTAGCTACCTGGGAAATGGAATGGCAGAAATCCAGCAATTCCTTGGAGGCGCTCCAGGAAGGAAGTCTTTGCTTCATTTTTTCCAAAATACTCTGATGGTATTTTATCATACTGAATTGGCAACTGAGGGCATCATGGCCAAGGTAGAGGAAATGTAAACCTTGTTCCCAAATCTGTCAAGGACCCTGCTTTCTTTGTCTGTAAGTAATGGGTTTTTAGCAGTACTAGCCCTAACTCCTTTGGTGCCTGGTGAGACAACCTCTGGGTCAGCAGAGGGTTCTTGAAAAGGAATTTATGAGGCCAGAACCCTGTAAAACCAGCCTGGTTTATGAGTGGCTGGGGGATTCCAAGAAGACAAGTTCTACCACTTCCAAAACTGGAGGAATTGCCAATGGTTTGTTTTGTGGGAGATCAAGGAACTCCCTGGCCCTCTTTTTAGCTTAGGGGTATTCCTGTGGCTGCCACTGAAACAATTCTCATGGCATGTACTTCCCCCCAAAGGTAATGTCTTCAGGGGTGAAAAAGGTAACACCTCTTCTGAGTCAGACTGCTCAAAGGAGGTAAAGAAGAGTTCATCTTCAAGGGCAAAGTCATCCTGATCAGACTCTTCATCTGAATCAGGGGGTTCTGAAAAGGTCTCTGGTGTAGGGTTCCTCTATCTTTTTCCTAATGAAGATTGTTTTTTTTTTTTTTTGGAGGGTGGGGGCTGCCTGCCTCTGACCAAAGAAATAAGGTCCTCAGCCAAACTGACCAAATACTGCTGATATCTTGTGGGCCAGGAGACAGTAGGTCTACGCACAGTACTTGAGGATGAGCTCTTTTTAGGTGAAGCTTTGCTGTGGGCCTGTGGACATCTGCTACTCTGACACCAGTCTCCTTGAGAGAAATACCTGATGTTGGCAGATGCCCCGAAGGGATGTTGCCAGCTGAGGATCATTCGCCAGAAGCAGAGGTCTGCTTAGCGACTCTGGACCTGACCAATGAACTGAATGCCAAGGCCTGCCTTGAAGTTAGGGACCAGATAGCATGTCCGATTCCTGAAGGGTCTTGACAGAGGCCTGTGCCACCACCTCATGAGTAGAAGGGGGCTGTGAAGGCACCTCTGTTTCCTCTGCAATAAGCCTTGTGGGACAGGCGGATGGAGAGAGGTTGTCATCTGAGGCCCTAAGGTTGGGTTTTTCTTCCTTCTTTCACTTAGGGAGTTCAACCTTGGAATGGCTGATGGATGTCATCATGTGATGGGAAGTGGAATGCAGACTAAGGTGTCTAGACATGATTTCGGCCCTACACCTCATGGCTCTAGTATTGAAAAGGGCACACAGACAGCAATTTGGGACATTGTGGTTTGAGCCTAAACAAGCAGCGCACAATGTAAGTCTCTGTATAGAATTTGTTTACCACAAAAGAGAGAGTTGTTAACGTTATCTGACATGAGTCATAAGTAAGGGGAAAAAAGTTCCCCAATGGGGCATTTAGCTTTAGAAGAACTTCTCACTCTGGTGCGGACTGACTGATGCACTCACAACTGCTTCGGACTCAGCAAGAAAGATAGATGTCATAGTGTTGGCTGGCTCCCTTTATACCCAACCATCCTGACGTCAGGGTAGGGCGTTCACCAGCTCAAGGAGGAGGGAGTTTTTACTTGTAGTCAGGCTGACCAAGGGCTCCCGAAGTAGGAAATCCCATAAGCCAGGACTGCAACAGTGAACCATGAAGAACATCTGAGGTTATTGCACCGTCCAACTCCCTTTATACCCAGACATCTCAATATTCGTCAGGCATATGCCAGCTTCAGGAGGAGGAGGAGAAATGTATCTTCCTCGACAGGAAACCATCAGTCATGACTGCAACAGAGAAACATGAACACCTTGAGTTCATCTGGAACTTTATAGAATCAATCAGGCCTACTAGGGGCTGGAGGCTGAGAATCAGGAGCAGAGGATGCAGATGCAAAAGCATCAAGGAAGGCCTCCATCACTGGAGAGACAGGAATAGGAGCTGAAATGCACACTTCTAAAAGGTCATAGCATCTTTTCTGAATGTGTGAGATTTGTTTAAAATCCCATTCAAAACTTTTCAAACAGTTTTAACTAAAGATGCCTCTTCCACAGGGGAAAACAGGGGACAGGGAGTCATCCTCATCTGAGGGCACCCGTCTAAGTGACAAGATTTGACAGAAGTACGCTAGGGAAGGCTCATCTGAATTTGAGGTTCCATCCTCATCATCTGAGGACTCCACAGTAATCTTCTGAGGAGTGGGCAGAGGAGCAGAAAAGGAAGAAGGCTTGAGAGCTTTAATGACCTTGAATACGTCCTGAGAATTGACCAACCAATCCTCCTCCCCACTAAAAGACCGGGGGGGGGGGTAAAATGATTAATCTTTTTGCCTTTTTCCCCCCAGGGGTGATGCCCACTTGGACTAAAGCTGGAGGCTCTGACCTGACATAACTCAATAAGAGTTCCTGGAATTCCTTGCCTTACTAAAATCTGAGGGGTATCCACTAGGACTTCTGAGATGAATACAAGATTTCTTCAGTATAGAAGCAGTTACTTTGGACATGCAGTTCTATCATGGTATTCTGACCTTCAGCAGGGCTGCAGTAGAGGGTGTCAGATGTACCGCAGGCTCTGCAACATCAGCGGGTACACCCGAATCTAAATAAGCAGACTGACCTTCGGGCCTAAGTCTCAAGAGTTTCTTCTTCAGAGTGGACTGTACATTGAGTGTGGAGGGATCCACCAACTTAGCTTGAGTCTCTGGAAAAATATTAAATGACAAACAAGACTGCAAAGTCTTGGGTATGAAGGACTGGAAGATGGAACAAGATTTGTAATCGCAATCTGCGCCTAAACAGAAAAGGCACCGGGAATGGAGGTCTTCGCAATGTATCTGCCTACCACATTTGCACTTGCCCTTCCCTTGCTGACATTAACAAAATCACAGATCAACAGGATAAACATGAAAAGGAAGGTTCCCCAACAGGACACCTATCTGAATCCATGAAGTCAAAACACCATACGAAGATGAGGTCAATGTAGGTGAGATCTGTGTTCATGCCAGAGGTGAGACAGTTTGAGGATTTGCACTCATACGTTTGCTTATTCATACCTACACTCACCAGCTGAGGTCATATGTCTGAAGTATGGCTAATGAAAGGTTTAGGTTTTAGTACCCCAGCTGCAAGTCAGTAAAGAGAACCCCATCTGTTTGGAATATTACAACAGTGATTTCACCCAGGGCATGCAATTTTGCCTGGGCCAAAAGGCAGTCACCATAACTACTTTTGGAAAGTTGTTCTGAATCTTCAGAATTACCCTGGATATCAGTGGAAAGGGTGTAAATGTATAAAGGAACACTCCACTTTACAGAAATGTATCTGTTTTCCAGACACACAAAAAATGAACCAGAATCAAGTGCAACAATTAAAAAAAAAAAAAAAACACGGGGGGGGGGGGGGGTGTACAAAGGAACCTCCAAAAATCCTCATCTAATAGTCAAGTGCTTTTGTCTTTTATTTTACAGACTTCCTCAAAGAATAGTTGTGTAAAATCTTAGCATAACCATAGATGTCCTTCTCTTCCATATTGCAGTATTCCTAGTGTGGGATTCCTTGCCTCAGGCAACCCGAACGTCAGCTCCAATACAAAAGCTTAAGCCTGGTTGCTGTATGTGCGTGAGATGTCACAAGTAGGGCTTTAAATGTGACGTCTGCATGCACAGACCTCAGAACTTGAAGGCCAGACAGTCCCAAAGAGAGTAAAAAGTGATGTCAGTCACAAGTGTCATATGCTGGCTAGTCTGCTCTTGGTCTAGAGTACAGCTTCCTAGTGCCTATGAACCTATGAACCTAAGATAAGCCCATACGCCAAAGAAAAACTACAGGGGCCTGTTGGGAGGGAAGGAATACTACAACATGGAGGAGAACGACATCTATGATTATGGTAAGACTTTAGACAGCTATTCTATGTCCTTCTGTTCCTATGTTGCAGTATTCTTAGTATGTGTGAGTACCACAGCTTAAACAGAGTGAATGGTGGAAGTGGAAGATTGCAGAAAGCCCTGCAGGATTGCTCTAGCAAAACCTGCCCTGGCTCTGGAGATGTGGTCCAATTTACAGTGTTTAGTGAAGGTGTGAATTGTGGACCAGGTGGCTGCTTCCAGAATGGATGCTGTGTCCAGCCCTTTGAGGAAGGCTTTGGAAGTAGCCATGCCTCTGGTAGAGTGAGCTCTCACCCCCGGGTGTAAGTGCTTGCCATGGTGCCAGTAGCAGAAGAAAATGGATATTATAATCCAACAATTTGGAGAAACTCTCCCAACCTGATAAATATGATTTCCTAGCAATAGGTTTCCAGGCCTCCCTCAGGACTATAAGCACGTCCTCCGAGTAGTGGTGTCTGAAAGGGATTAGAAGTTTATCACCCAGAGTGTTAGGCCTAACATCTGTTGGTGAGAGTGAATTAGAGTTCCCTTTTGTTGTGAGTAGGTCCATCTTGTGGTGTAACTTGTGGTGACTGTCCTTGGCTAATGAGAGAAGTAGGGGGAACCAGTGTTGCCTTGGCCAGCAGGGAGTCACCAGCAAGATTTTTGTTTGTTCTTCCTGATTTTCAGTAGGACCTTTTGGGTTAGTGGGAAGGGGTGGAAAAGCGTATAGAAACAGTCCCTTCCATGGAATGCTGAAGGCATCCACCCTCTGGGCAAGTGGAGAATGATGCTTGGTGCAGATTTTTTTCAATTGTCTGCCCGGGGGGGGGGGGGGCAAACAGATCCACCTGAGGTGTGCCCCACCAGTGGACAATGTCTAGAAAGGTCTCCCTGTTCAACATCCACTCGTGCTGTATAGAGGCTGTTCTGCTGATAACCACTTATTTGTTGTCCTGAGAGGGGATGTATGAATCCTGCAGGGTCAAGTTGTGTCTGGAGGCGAGGTCCCAAATTTGTGTAGTTATCCTGCATAAGAGGTAAGCTCTGGTCCCTCCATGTCTATTCAGATACCACATTACTGTGGTGTCGTCTGTGATTATTTGAAGGGGGCCCAGTTGAAGAAAAGCCTCCAGGGCCAGAACTGCAGTCATTTCCCTTGCATTGATGTGTTTCTTTTGAAGAGTAGGATTCCATGCCTCCTGTACCCCGAAACCTTTGAACATGGCTCCCCTCCCTAGGTCTGATGCATCTGTATGCACAAGTTGGGTTGGGGAGGGGATTTGAATTGGTAGTCCTGGGTTGTGAAGGATTTATTGAATCCACCACCTTAGTTCTGTTTTGAAGCAGGGCAGAATAGGAATTTGTTGCTCTAGGTAGTGTTGGGTGTTGTGATACTTTTTCAGGTACCGTTGGAAATTTCATATGTGCATTCTTGCTAGCGGAAGCATAGGGATGGTGGCTGCCATCAGCCCTAGGAGTTGCAGGAATTGTGCAGACATCTCAGGAGCTAGTAAAAGGTTTTGGAAGTGACTGGAGAGTGACAGGACTTTGTCCTGGGGAAGGAAAGCCCGCATCAGGTCTGTCCTGATCCTGCAGCCCAGAAAGATTTTGCCTTGCTGTGGGAGTAAGGAGGATTTAAGTTGAGGGTGAAACCCAGGTTTAGTAGAAGGGCGGTGGTGAACCTGAGATGATTTTGGAGGAGGTCTTCTGTTTTCTGCTAGAAGGCGAATGTCCTCTAGGTAGGGATAGATTTGGATACCTTTGGTCCTGCAGTAAGCAATGGCTGGGGCTAGGCATTTTGTGAATACCCTGGGTGCAGTAGACAAACCAAAGGGCAAGGCTGTAAACTGAAAATGAGAGCAAGGTCCAGTAAAAACGCAAGAATTTTCTGTTGGAGGATTTTATGGGACTATGGAGATAAGCCTCCTTTACAGCTAGAGTGGCCATGTAGGCCTGGGCTGGGATTAAAGGGAGAAGGGATAGCATCCTGAATGATGGTACTTTTAGGAATCAGTTTAGGAAGAATAAATCTAGTATTGGTGTCTCCAAGGTCCATTGTTTTTGGGGGACCAGAAAGATTCTTGAGTAAAATCCTTTTCCTTCCTGTCCAGGAGGGACAGGTTCTACTGTTCCTGATCTTAGAGGTCTAGTCGAATTTGAGGGAAGAGGTGAATTTGGGATTTTGGGTGGAAAGGGGATGGGTTTTTCCTTCCAAGAAAGGAAGTATCCATTTTAAATGATAGTCAGTACCCATTGGTCTGATGTGATGGTTTTCCAAAAGGGGAGGCAGTGGAGGAGGTGAGCTGACAAAGGTAGATTGGGCAAGGCAGTCATGCATTGTTGGGTGCACTTCTAACCTGAAAAGGCCGTCTTGGAGTAGGTTGTGAGGTAACTGGTCTGGAGTAGGTTTGCCTCCTGGTTCCTCTCCTGTGCCTGGTAGAGGAGGGGGTACCAGAGGAAGGAGTTCTCCTGACAAAAGAAGTCTTTGAAGGATAATTCCTCTAGTACTTAAGAATAGGAGAAACAACCAAATGTTTCCTGTCCTGCAAGCTCCTTTTCTCCTGCAGATTTTTAAAAAGTTCTGTAGACTGTTTGACAAACAAGAGGTTATGATCTAACGTGGCATTCATAATTTTAGATTTTAAATGATCTGCGAGAGTTTGGAGGCGAAGCCAAGAGTATCTATGGAGAAAGTACAGTTGTGTACACTTACCATAAATGTAGATGTTAGAGTGTATTCACTGTTGCAGTCATTACATTTGGGTAATCTGCTGGCAGGTTGCCCTCAGTCGGCCTGATTAACAAAGTCTTGGGTCCTGCGTTGGATGCTGTCCCTTCTTCCATGACGTCAGGGGTATAAAATATGCACCCAATGCCATTACATCAGTTTTTCTTGCCCAGATGTCATAATCCCCTAAACGGGGAGCAAATAAAATTAAAAACACAAAAATATACCTCCAACCAAAAGCAAATGCACCAAAAAGGCTTTTAAGCATAGTAAAAGAAAGTAATGGTATAGTAAGAGAAAAACGGGACTGGAGGGAGGGTAACCAGGACTGCAACAGTGAATACACTCGAACAACGACATTTACGTTAAGTGTACACAACTGTACTACGTTCTTCGTGTTTCAATGTTGCAGTCATTACATTTGGGTAGATTCCCAAAGCTATGGTTGGGAGGATGGATTTATATGGCATTAGGACCAGCTATAAGGCCCTGCAAGACAGCAGTGGCAAAGCCAGTTCTGGATTTAGAGAAAATTGGTAAATTTATAATGCTTGGTGAAAGTATGTACTGAACTCCATGTAGCAGCTTCTAGAATATCCCTGCTAAGAACACCTCTGAGAAAGGCTGCAGAAGTAGATGCAGCCCTGGTGGAATGAGATCTGATCCCCTGGGGAATAGGTTTTCCATGGTGCTTATAGCAGAAATGAATGCAATGGCTTATCCATTTAGAAATGGTTTGTTCTGAAATAGCCTTCCCCTCTACCCCAGCAGCGAATGACATTAGCAATTGTTCAGATTTTCTTCGAAATTTAGTTCTGTCCAAGTAGAATCTAAGTTGTCTGTGCACGTCCAGGGAATGCAGAACCTGTTCCACTTTGTTCTGTGGATTGGGACAGAAGGTTGGCAAATGAATGGACTGGTTATGAGCCACACTGGAAACTACCTTGGGCATGAAGGATACTCTGTCTGCATGAAAGATGATGAAATGGTCGACTGCCATAAGGGTCTGTAATTCAGATATCCTTCTAGCTGAAGTAATTGCTAAGAGGAAGGCTGTTTTCCAAGAAAGAAATTTTAAGTCTGCAGTAGCAGCTGGCATGAAAGGAGGTAAAGAGAGCTTTTCCAAAACAAAGTTAAGGTCCCAGGCAGGGGTAGGAGCTCTCCGGGGTGGTCTCAAGTTCTTTGCCAATCTGAGATGCTTTTTGAGCAGGGGATCAGAAAAGAGGGGTGGTTCTGTGTTATAGTGAGCTGAAATAGCAGGTGTGGATTTTAATAGAGGAAAAAGACAGGCCCTTGTGAAGCTTCTCAGTTAAGTATTGCAAAATTTGAGGTAAATTGGGTGCTGCTCTGCTCATCCCTAAAGACTGGTTCCAGGCACAGAATCTTTTCCATTTGTCAGCATAAGATTTTCTAGTGCTAGGTCTTCTTGCCTCCAAGATGACATCCATCACAGGTTTGCCAACGGTGAATTTAAGTGATTAGCCAAGCTGCAAGGTTCAATGTTAGGAGCCGAGGGTGGAGAATTTGGTTCTCCTGCTGAGACAGTAAGGAAGGTGTCTGAGGCAGGTGCCATGGAGGTATTTGTGACACACTGCGCAGGAGTGGGTACCAGTGTTGGCGTGGCCAGTTTGGAGCAGTCAAACTCATTTTTGGTTTGTCCTGTTTGACTTTTAGCAGAACTTTGGAGAGCAGAGGCAGAGGGGGAAAAGTGTAGACTGATAGGTTTTTCCAGCTGAAAGACAGAGCATCCACTTTCCAGGCTTTTTTGTGAGGAGTCCTTGTACAAAATTTGTCCAACTGGTAGTTCTGGGAGGAGGCAAATAGATCTATGTCTGGGCTCCCCCATTTGCTTGTCAACATGCTGAAAATCCATGGTTCCAGTTTCCGCTCGTGTGGGTCCATGACATTTCTGCTTAGCCCGTCTGCCAGTTTATTCAGGTTTCCTGGCAGGAAATGAGCTTATATTTGCACTTGGTAGCTCAAGGCCTTCTTTCACAAAGCAATGGCTAGTTGCAGAGGGGGTAGGAATGTGTACCCCCCTGCTTATTTATGTACCACATAACCGTGGTGTTGTCCATCTTTACCATTAGTTGTCCTGGATGAATGCAGTCCTTGAAGGCTGTCAGATCATTCTGTACAGCTAACATTTCTTTTTGAGTGATATGTAGGTGGCATTTGATTTGGGTTCCATTTGCTCTGAATGCACTTTCCTGCCAGGTGAGCTCCCCATGCATAGTCTGATGTGTCTGTAGTTAGGGTTTGGGCGGCAGGGGGTAGTGTGAATGGCAGTCCCTTGTTTTGGTGGCAGGCCTCTGCCCACCATAGGAACTCCAGGCGTAGGCAGGGAATCATTGTTTCCAGGCTGTGATAATGTTGACTCCACAGACTTTTTAAGTATCACTGAAGTTTCATCATATGCAGTCTTGCATATGGAAGAAGAATGCAGGAGGCCATGAACCCCAAAGGCTTGCAGTATTTGTCTTGCACATAGCAGGGTTTTTGTGGCCACTTGTTTGAAGTAAGTTACCAAATGAATTTGCTTTTCTGGCGTGAGGAAAGCCATCTGGGCAGTTGTATTCAAGCTTGCACCCAGGAATGTAATCTGTTGAGATGGTACCAGTTGTGATTTCTTTTCGTTTATGGTGTACACTAGACAAATTAGAACCCTTTTTACAAACGCCAAATGATTTATAAGTGTGGCCTGGTTTTCTGCCAGAATTAGACAATCGTCCAGGTATGGATATATTTGAATATTTCTTTGCCTCCAAAATGCAATTACTGGAGCCAGGCACTTTGTGAATACCCTGGGCGCAGTAGACAAGCCAAAGGGCAGTGCAGAGAATTGATAATGCAAGTAGCCTGCTTTGAAGCGTAGGTATCTTCTGCAAGATTCCCTGATTGGGATATGCAGGCAAGCTTCTTTTAAATCTAGAGTCGCCAACCAGGCATCTTTGCCTAGCATAGGAAGTAACTGGTGAGTCAGCATCTTGAATTTTGGAATGTCCAGAAAGGTGTTTAGAGTAGACAGGTCCAGAATTGGATGCCATGATTAGTCTTTTCTGGGTACCAGGAAAAGTATGGAATACAAACCTTGTCCCTTTTCCTCTTCTGGTACTAGTTGAATAGCCCCCCATGTTTAAGAGGGAAAGTACTTGTTTCTGAGCCTCTGCCCACTGATTTGGGGGCAGGTCTGGCCACCCATTTGGTGTTGGCCACGTGTGGAAATGAAATCTGTATCCCTGAGACACTATACTTAAAAAGTACAGTTGTGTACACTTACCATAAATGTAGATGTTAAGAGTGTATTCTCTGTTGCAGTCATTACATTTGGGTAATATGCTGGCAGGTTGCCCTCAGTCGGCCTGAATAACAAACTCTTGGGTCCTGCGTCAGTTGCTGTCTCTTCTTCCATGACATCAGGTCGTCAGGGGTATAAAACATGCAGCCGACACCATTTTAATCAGTTTTTCTTGCCCCCGATGTCAGGTGCCCCACAAACGTGGAGGAAAATATATATATATATATATATATATATATATATATATATATATATATATAAAAAAAATATACCACCAACTAAAAGCAAATACACCACAAAGGCTTTTGAGCATAGTGAAGGAAAAAAAGAGGTATAATAATAGATAAGAAAGGGGGCTGGCGGGTGTGTAACCCGGACTGTAACAGTGAATACACTCTAACATCTACATTTATGTTAAGTGTACACAACTGTACTATGTTCTTCGTGTTTCACTGTTGCACTCATTACATTTGGGTAGAATCCCAAAGCTATGGATGGAAGGATGGAATTAAACAGCATTAGGAGCAGCTATAAGGCCCTGCAGGACTGCAGTGGCAAAGCTTGCCCTGGATTTAGAAAAGAGAGGTAAATGGTAATGCTTTGTGAACATATGAACTGAGCTCCAAGTAGCAGCTTCTAGAATGTCTGTGGTGGGAATGGGATCTGATCCCCTTGGGCACAGGTTTACCATGGTGCATGTAGCAGAAACAAATACAATGGCTTATCCATTTTGAAATAGTCTGCTTTGATATAGCCTTCTCCTCTGTTCCTGCAGCAAATGCTACCAGTAGTTGCTCAGACTTTCTTAGAGATTTTGTCCTGTTTAAGTAGAATCTTAGTTGCCTGTGTACATCCAATGAATGCAGAATTCGCTCCCCCTTGTTCTGCGGATTTAGGAAAAAAGTTGGCAGGTGAATAGTCTGGTTAAGAGCCACACTGGATACCACCTTAGGCATAAAAGAAGGATTTGTCCTGAGGGCCACTCTGTCTGGGTAAAAGATAATGAAAGGCTCCACCTGCCATGAGAGCCTGTAGTTCTGAAATCCTTCTAGCTGAAGTGACTGCTAAAAGAAAGGCTGTCTTCCAAGAAAGAAATTTTATGTCCGCAGTAGCAGCTGGTTCAAAAGGAGGTAGGGTTTGTTTTTTCAGCACAAAATTGAGATCCCATGCAGGAGTCTGTGCTCTCCTGGGAGGTCTTAAATTTTTGGCCCCTCTGAGGTACTGCTTTAGCAGGGGATGAGAAAAGAGAGGAGGTTCTGTGTTGCAATAAGCCGAGATGGCAGATGCATGGATTTTTATAGAAGAAAAAGATAGGCCCTTGTGAAGCATCTCAGTTAAATATTGCAAAATCTGAGGAATATTGGGCATTGCTGTGTTTATTCCTTGTGCTTGGTTGCAAGCACAGAATCTCTTCCATTTATCAGCATAAGATTTTCTAGAACTAGGCCTTCTAGCCTCCAAAGTGACATCCATCACACGTTTACTGAGAGATGTGATTGGTGAAATTAGTTGATTTGCCATGCTGCAGGATTCAGAGTTTGGAGCAGAGTGAGCAGAATTTGATAGTTCTGCTGAGACAATAGATGAGGTGTCGGAGGCAAGTACCACGGAGGAAGGTGTGACATATTCCTTAGAAGCGGGTACCAGTGTTGGCGAGGCCAGTCCTGAGCAATCAGAATCATTTTTGGTTTTTCCTGTCTGACTTTTAGTAAAACCTTGGACAGCAGAGGCATGGACTGATAGGTTTTTCCAGCTGAAGGATAGAGCATTCACTTTACGAGCAATTTTGTGACGAGTTCTTGTGCAGAATTTGTCCAACTGATAGTTTTGGGGAGAGGCAAATAGATCTATGTCTAGGCTCCCCAATTTTCATGTCAACATGCTGAAGATTTGTGGATCCAGTTAACATTCGTGTGGGTCCATAAGATTTCTGCTTAGCTCGTCTGCCAAAGTATTTTGCTTTCCTGGCAGGAATGGAGCTTGAAGATGTATTTGGCAAGTCAAGGCTGTGTTCCACAAGGCCATGGCTTGTCTGCAAAGGGGGTAGGAGTGGGTACCCCTCCCCTGCTTGTTTGTGTACCACATAACTGTGGTGTTGTCCGTCTTTATCAGTAGTTGGCCTGGATGAAGGAAGTCCTTGAAGGCTGTCAGAGCATTCTGTACCGCTAGCATTTCTTTCCTGTTGATATGTAGGTGCATTTGATTTGGGCTCCATTCGCCCTGAATGCATCTCCCTGCCAGATGTGCCCCCCAAGCATAGTCTGATGCGCCTGTAGTCAGGCTTTGGGTGGCAGGGGGTAGAATGAATGATAGTCCCTTGTTTTGGTGACATGCCTCTGCCCACCAAAGGAACTCTTGTTGTAGACAAGGAATGAGAAGAATCACTGTTTCCAGGCTGTGACAATGTTGACTCCATAAGCTTTTTAGGTACCATTGAAGTTTCCTCATATGCAGTCTTGATATGGAATTAGTAGAATGCAGGATGCCATGAACCCCAAGGCCTGCAGAATTTGTCTTGTAGATAGCTGGGTTTTTGTTGACACTTGTTTGAAGTATGTTGTCAATTGAATTTGGTTGTCTAGCGTGAGGTAAGCCATCTGGGCAGTTGCATCCAAGCTTGCACCCAGGAATGTAATTATTTGAGAGGGTACCAGTTGTGATTTCTTTTCGTTTATGGTGTACCCTAGGCATGTTAGAAGTCTTTTTACAAACGTCAGATGCTGAAGAAGAATGTCCTCGTCCTCTGCCTGAATGAGACAATCGTCCAGATATGGATAAATTTGAATGTTGCTTTGTCTGCAAAATGCAATTACATGTGCCAGGCATATTGTGAAGACCCTGGGCGCAGTAGATAAGTCAAAGGGCAGTGCAGAGAAAGTGCAGTTGTGTACCTACCATAAATGTAGATGTTCAAGTGTATTCACTGTTGCAGTCATTACAATTGGGTTATCCTGCTGGCAGGCTACAGCAGTCGGCCCGAGTTCCAAAGTCTAGGTCCGGCGTCGGTTGCTGTCGCCTCCTCCCTGATGTCAGTGTGCCAGGGGTATAAAAGATGCAGCCGACGCCATTTACTTCAGTTTTTCTTGCCCCAGATGTCAGGTGCCTCTAAAATGGTAAGCTAAATTATGCCAATAAGCATGCATACACAAAAAACAACTTTTCCTTCATCTACAAGCAAATATACCACATAGTTTGTATAGAATAGAGAGGTATAGATAAGTCCCAGCAAGGAAAAGGGGGATGGTGGGAGGGTAACCTGGACTGCAACGGTGAATACTCTTGAACATCTACATTTATGGTAGGTACACAACTGTACTATGCTCGTGTTTCACTGTTGCAGTCATTACAATTGGGTTGAATCCCAAAGCTAAGGGTGGGAGGCTGCAGCTAAATAGGATTAGGAGAGGCTATCATGCCCTGCAGAACTGCAGTGGCAAAGCCTACCCTGGATTTAGAGTAGAGAGGTAAGTGATAGTGCTTTGTAAAAGTATGCAGTGAACTCCAAGTTGCAGCCTCCAAGATGTCTTTGGTTGGTACTCCTCTGAGGAAGGCTGCTGAAGTGGCTGCTGCTCTGGTTGAATGTGGCCTAATGTCCTTAGACACTGATTTGCCATGCTGTGAATAGCAGAAACGAATGCAGTGGCCTATCCACTTTGAAATAGTCTGTTTGGAGATGGGTTTTCCTTGTGATCCTGCAGCATATGCCACTAGAAGTTGTTCAGCCTTTCTGAAAGCTTTGGTTCTGTCCAAGTAAAATAATAGCTGCCTGTGAATGTACAAAGAATGCAGGAGTCTCACCCTTATTCTGTGGGTTTAGGTAAAAGGTAGGCAAATGAATTGTTTGGTTAAGGGCCACAATGGACACTACCTTAGGCATAAATGTAGGGTTTGTCCTTAGAGAAACCCTGTCAGGATGGAAAATGATAAAAGGTTCCACAGCCATGAGTGCCTGTAACTCTGAGACTCGTCTAGCAGAGGTTATTGCTAAGAACAGAGCTGTTTTCCAGGATAAGAATTTTATATCAGCTGCAGAGGCTGGCTCAAACGGAGGCAGTGTGAGATTTTCCAAGACATAGTTGAGGTCCAATGTAGGTATTGGTGCTCTCCTTGGAGGTCTTATGTTTTTGGCCCCTCTGAGGTACTGCCTTAGTAATGGATGAGAAAAAATAGGGGGTTCTGTATTGTAATGAGCTGAAATGGCAGAGGCATGAATTTTAATTGATGAAAAGGAAAGGCCTTTATCCAGCATCTCAGTTAAGTATTGCAAAATCTGAGGAATATTTGGAACAGTCGTGTCAATACCTTGTGTCTGGTTCCAAGCACAGAATCTCTTCCATTTTTCTGCATAAGATTTTCTGATGGAAGGCCTCCTGGCCTCCAAAATAACATCCATCACTGCTTTAGAGAGAGGTGTGTCTTGAATGGCTACATTATCTGCCATGCTGCCAGGTTTAGGGTCCTGAGTTGGCTGTGCAGTATCTGACTGTCTTGTTGGGTCAGTAAGTGAGGAATTTGAGGTAGTGGCCAAGCTGGGCATTGAGACAAACTCTTTAGGACTGGGTACCAGTGCTGGTGGGGCCAGTCTGGGGCAATCAGTATCATTTTTGGCTTTTCTTGTCTGACCTTGAGGAGTACCTTGGGGAGGAGAGGCAGAAAGGCATATACTGTTAGGTTTTTCCAGTGGAAAAATAGAGCATCCACTTTCCATGCTTGCTTGTGATAAGTCCTTGTGCAGAATCTCTGTAGTTGACAGTTGTGAGGAGAGGCAAATAGGTCTATGTCCGGCCATCCCCAGTTACTTGCTATCATACTGAAGACTTGTGGATCCAATTTCCACTCGTGGGGATCCATTGGGTTTCTGCTTAGTTCGTCTGCCAGAGTAATTACCCTTCCTGGCAGGAACTGTGCTTGCAGATGTACTTGGCAAGTCAGTGCTGTGTCCCACAAGTTCATGGCTACTCTGCAGAGGGCTAGGAATGCATGCCCCCCCTGCTTATGTACCACATGACTGTAGTACTGTCCGTCTTCATCAGTAGTTGTCCTGGATGAAGTAGATCCTTGAAGGCTGTCAGGGTATTCTGAACAGCTAGCATCTCTTTTTGATTGATATGTAAATGCATTTGGCTTGCGGACCATGTGCCCTGAATACATCTTCCTGCCATATGGGCACCCCCAGGCATAATCTGATGCATCTGTTGTCAATGTCTGTCTGGCTGTGGGTAAGGTGAATGGCTGTCCCATGTTGAGGTGACAGGCTTTTGCCCACCATCGAAACTCCTGTTGCAGGCAGGGAATGAGGGTAATTATTGTTTCCAGGCTGTGGCAATGTTGAGTCCAAACACTTTTTAGATACCATTGAAATTTCCTCATATGCAGTCTTGCATATGGAATTAGCAGTATGCAGAATGCCATGAAGCCCAAAGCCTGCAGAAGTTTTCTTGCAGATAACTGGGTCTTTGTTGCCAACATTCTGAAATAAGTAGTCTGTGTTTGTCTGGCGTGAGATAAGCCATCTGGGCAGTTGTATTTAAGCTTGCACCCAGGAATGTTATCTCTTGAGATGGTACGAGTTTTGATTTCTTTTCGTTTACTGTGTACCCCAGACCTGTTAGTAATCTTTTTACAAACGCCAGATGCTGTAGTAGAATGTCCTTGTTTTCTGCTTGAATAAGGCAGCCGTCCAAGTAAGGATATGTTTGTATTCCTCTGTCTGCAAAATGCAATTACTGGTGCCAGGCATTTTGTGAAGACCCTGGGGGTGCAGTAGATAAGCCAAAGGGCAGTGCAGAGAATTGGTAGTGCATTGAGCCAGCTATAAATCTGAGGTATCTTCTGCATGATTGTCTGACTGGGACATGCAGGTATGCCTCTTTTACGTCTAAAGTCACAAGCCCAATCTTCTTGCCCAGCATGGGCAGAAGCTGCTGCAGAGTTAACATTTTGAATTTTGGAATATCCAGGAATGTGTTTAGGATAGACAGGTCCAGTATTGGTCTCCAGGCTTTGTCCTTTCTGGGTACCAAGAATAGCCTTGAGTAAAATCCTTGTCCCTGCTCTTGCTGTGGTACTTGCCGAGTGGCTCTCATGTCCATGAGGGATGAAACTTGTTTTCGTGCCTTTGTCCATTGATTGCGTGGCAGGTCTGGCATACCGTTTGGCCTTGGAGAGTGTGAAAGTGGAACCTGTAGCCTTGAGATACGATATTTAAGGCCCATTTGCCCTGGGTGATCATATGCCAATTTTGTGAAAAAAGTGCTAGCTTCCCCCCCCCAAAGGAGCTGCCAGAAGATAAGTGCTTGGTGCTGGCAGGGGAAAGTCATTGAGACTGCTTCCTGTACGGCTGTGATTTTTCCTCTCCGCTTTTGGAGGTAGAAGCACCCCATTGTTTAGACCTGTATGAGCCCTGGTGCTGTGATCTGCCTCAGGGGCGTCTGTATCTGCCTCTGAGGCCTGTCTGACACTGGAAAGGACCAATTCTTTGTAGGTCAGTTCCTGCCAAATCCTGGAGGCTGTACCTGTACGAAATCCTTCACTGTTTGCATAGATTTAGCTTTGTCCTCCATTTTCTTCAACACTTCTGCTTTAACACAGAACAAGGTATCATGTTGTAATGGAGTATCTAAGAGTTTTGCTTTAACATGATCGGGCAGATTCTGTTCTTTTAATCAAGCATGCCTCCTAATGACAGAACCTGTAACTGTGGCCCTGCAGGAGGCCTCTAGAGAATCAAAACCACATTGCAAAGTATACTTTCCCACTTGTTCAGCTGCATGCAATAAGTCCTGCATTTCTTTGTTTTCTGCACATTCTGAATTTGTCAACATTTTCTGTTCAAGCAGTGACATAAGATATTACTGATATTTAAGCATATGAAACTGACAGTTTAAAGCTCTTACAGCCAAGGTAGCAGAAGTATAAAACTTTCCCCCCATCTGTCCAGGGCCCTTGAATCCCTATCAGAGGGGATAGGGTTTTTTGCAGTGGAAGCCTTGCCCCCCCCCTTGGGACCCTGAAAAATAGTTTCTGGGTCAGCAGCAGGGTTTTTGTAAAGAAATTTATGTGAATCAGGAACCCTGTAGTATCTGTCTGGCTTAACAGGAGCTGGTGGTAGAGAGTCAGGAGACAGACCGGACTCTGAAAATACATCGACACGGACTCTGAAAATACATAATCGACAATGTCTAAAACAGGAGGAATGGCAAGGGGCCTGTGCTGAGGTAATAAAAGGAAGTCTCTGAGCCTTTTCTTGGATTCTGAGTAATCTTGGCTCTCCCAGTGGAAATGCTCCCCTCATACTATGCAGGGTCTACCCAAAAGAATAATCCTTAGGAGGAGAGGCTGAAGGGATAGATTCTTCAGCATCAGAATCCTCATAGGGAGGAAGGGAATATTCCTGTTCAGAAGAAAAATCAGAGGAAATGGAAACCTGATCTGAAGATTCATATTCTATCTCTTGCCTAATTATCAGGAGGGGGATGGGAACCCCTGATCAAAGTAATTAGGTCTTCGGCCATTTTAAGCATCTGTTTTTTAGGCATGGAGGCCTGTCCAGGGAGAATGCTGTACTTGTTTCCTTGTCTTTAGAACTGCTTTAGTCTTTGCCTTTGAAGCTGAAGTTGGTTTTACATATAACTGTGTAGGTCTGAAAACACCCACAGAAGCAGATGCCTGCTCAGCGGCTCTGGACACATCTGAGGGAATAGTTTCTAGTGTCCAATACCTTGAATTTCCAGCGGCCTAGTCGGCACCACGTGGGAGTCGGAAGCGGCCTATGGCTCTGAGGTAGTGGGCGTCAGGGGCTGCGAAAGGGCCTCACTGAGAACCGGCAAAAGGCCTAACAGAAGCCTCGTCATCGGTTTTGGACCTCGGATGCTTGTCCTTTTCTTTTTCTTTGCGCTTTTTATAAACTCCGGTCATCGGCTGTTCCGACGGCATTATATAATTAAATCTTCTGCCAAAGTAATAAAATGCATAATTGTACCGACGCTTAATAGTGCGTTGGTTAAATCTAGCACAAAACCGACAACTATCAACGTCGTGGTCAGGGCCTAGGCAAGGAATACAGTAAGAATGAAAATCCTTATGAGGTATTTGCTTCCCACAAGAAATACAATTATTTACTTTTTCTGACATTGGTCTGGAGCAAGAAAAAAGTTTCCCCAACGGGGTACTTAGCTTTAATGAAGACTTCGGATCTGAAATTCGAATTTGAAAATCTCAGGAGGCGGCCGACCAGCACTTGCGAACTGCTTTTGCTTCGGGCACCGCGCGGCAAGAAAGATTGAAGAAAATGGCATCGGCTGCATCTTTTATACCCCTGGCGCACTGACATCAGGGAGGAAGCGACAGCAACCGACGCCGGACCTAGACTTTGGAACTCGGGCTGACTGCGGGTAGCCTGCCAGCAGGATAACCCAATTGTAATGACTGCAACAGTGAAACACGATGAACATCTGGTAATGCAAATAGCCTGCGCTTTGAAGCAGAAGCATCTTCTGCAAGATTCCCTGATTGGGATATGCAAGTAAGCCTCTTAAGTCTAGAGTTACCAACCAGGCATTCTTGCTAGCATAGGCAGTAGCTGTTGTAGAGTCAGCACCTTGAATTTTGGAATGTCCAGGAAAGTATTCACAATGGATAAGTCCAGAATTGGACACCATGATTTGTCTTTTCTGGGTACCAGGAAAAGTCTTGAATGAAAACCTTGTCCTTTATCCTTTTTCTGGTACTGGCTTGAATAGCCCCCATATAACATGACTTGATTCTGGGCCTCTGCCCACTGGTTTGGGGGCATACCTGGCCATCCGTTTGGAATTGCCAACGTGTGGAAATGAAATCTGTACCCCTCGGATACTATATTTAAGACCCACTTGTCCTGGCTAATTAGTTGCCAATTTTGAGCATGAAGTGTTAGTTTCCCCCGAAAGGGGCTGCCAAAAGGGAAGTGCTTGTAAATGGCAGAGGAAAGTCATTGAGACGGTTTACCATATTGTGGTGCTTTGCTACCTCCTGATCTGGAAGTGGAGGCACCCCATTGTTTTGACCTGCAAGATCCTTGTGACTGAAACCTGGAGCCTTTGGAGTGTCTGGGTTTGACCTGAGCGGCTCTGTTGGACACTGGAAAGGACCAAGTCTTAGTAGGCCAGTGCCTACTCTGAACCTGGGTGGCTGCACTTGCAAGAAATCTTTTACAGTTTGCATAGATTTAGCTTTGTCTTCCATATTTTTTAAAACCTGTTCTGCCTTATTACCAAACAGACTGTCCTGCTGTAAAGGAGCATCCAGCAATTTAGCTTTAACATGATCAGGCAGACTTTGTTCCTTGAGCCAAGCATGCCTTCTTATCACAGATCCAGTTACGGCAGCCCTACAAGAGGCCTCCAAGGAATCAAAACCACATTACAAAGTATGCTTTTCCAACTTGTTCAGCTGAATGCAAAAAATCCTGTAACTCTATTTTCCACATGATCAGAAATCAACATCATTTTCTTTGTTTCAGTAAGCCCATAACATGCTGTTGATATGAAATTGGCAGTTTAAAGCCCTGATTGCCAGGGTTGCAGATGTATAAACCTTCTTACCCCATCTATCCAGCACCCTGGAGTCTCTATCAGAAGGGTTAGGATTTTTAGCTGTAGAAGCCTTAACATACTTGGGACCCTGAGAAATAGTTTCAGGGTCAGCAGCAGGATTTTTGAAAAGAAATTTGCGGGAGTCAGGAACTCTAGTATCTGTCTGGCTTACTAGGGGCCGGAGGCAGGGAATCAGGAGCCATGCTGGATTCTGAGAAAACAACAATGTCTAAAACAGGAGGTATAGCCAAAGGCCTATGCTGAGGAAGAAGAAAATCCCCAAGCCTCTTTTTGGATTTTGAAAAGTCCTGACTCTCCCAATGAAAATGTTCGCTTAAGGTATGCAAAAGTCTCTCCAAAAGAAAAATCCTCAGGAAGAGAAGCAGAGGGAATGGAATGCTCTGCATCAGAATCCTCATAAGTTGGTATGGACAAATCCAGGTCATTGGAAGAATTAGAAGAAACAGAGTCCTGTTCAGATGATTCACAGTCCAGCTCAGTCCTACGCCTCTTAGAAAAGGGGGGGGGGGTTGACTACCCCGATTAGAGTAATAAGATCTTCAGCCATTTTGATCATTTGTTTTTTAGGCATAGGGGCCTGAACGTGTGGCCTGGGCATCAGATTTTTTAGAAACAGATCGAGATTTAGGCCTTAGAATAGAAGGTGGAGTCAGTTTAATATTCAATTCTGTAGGCCTGAATACACCCTCAGAAGATGGTGCCTGCACAGTGGCTCCGGACCCATCCAAGGTAGAGACATCCGCGGGTTGCACAGGTGAAGCATCTCGCGGGACACCGGACTCCAAATGGGTCTCAGTAGAGGCCTGCAAGTCAGAAGTAGCGGGTATCAGGGGCTGCGAAAGTGCCTCACTGAGTACTGGCGAACTGGCGACTGGCTTAGGAGAAACGTCATTGGCGGTTTTGGACCTCAAAGGCCTGTCTCTGTCTTTTTCTTTGCGTTTTTTTCGGAATTCCGGTAGACGGATGGCTAACAGACATTATTTCTGGATAATTAAACCGAGAACCAAAATATTTAGAGGCAAAAATGTACCGACGACGGATAGGGTGCTGATTAAATAAGGCACAAAACCGACAGCAAGGTACGTCGTGGTCAGGGCCTAGGCAAGGAATACAGTACAAATGAAAATCTTTGAAGTATTTGCTTCCCACAAGTAATGCAATTATTAACTTTTACAGACATCAGTAAGGAGCAAGAAAAAGTTTCCCCAACGGGTACTTGGCTTTAAGTTGAAAACTTCGGTTCTGAAACTCGGAAATGAAAATTTCAGGAGTCGGCCGACAGGCACTTGCTAACTGCTTCGGGCACCGCACGGCAAGAAAGACTGATGTAATGGCGTCGGCTGCATGTTTTATACCGCTGACGCCCTGACCATGGAAGAAGGGCAGCATCCGACGCAGGACCCAAGACTTTGTTAATCAGGCTGACTGAGGGCAACCTGCCAGCAGATTACCCAAATGTAATGACTGCAACAGTGAAACACGAAGAACATCTGAAGCAGAAGCTGCAGACCTAGCAGAGGCCTCTGGGGCATCATAACTGGACCCAATGGAATGTCTGGCTAACTGAGAAGCCAGTGACAGTTTAGATGCTATCTCAGATTTGGTAGGCCAGTCAGGGGTGGCAGCCAAGAGACTGGAGGCTTGTGAAACTAGGTCCAGGGCATATTTTACCATGTGTGTCTGGTAATTGATAGCTCAGAAGGCTAGGGTGGAGGAGTTGTACACTTTTTCCCAATCCTGTCCATGCTTTTGCTATCCTTATCAGTGGGCAAAAGAGATGCTGAATGAATCAGCCTGGATTGCTTGTAAGGGGGCGACGGCAATTACTGCAGGGTCCGCCAGGGGAGGTTGTGAGTCTGGATTCTTGGATGCAGAGGTGACAGCATCCAGACAGGCAAGTAGAACAGGTGGGATGGCTGATGGGGGGGGGTGATTCCACTTGGAGCTCAAAATACCTCCTCTGGGTGTCTATCAGTTGGGAAGTGTCCCATTTCAAGTACTCTTTCATCTTTGTAATAGTTTCCCCAAAGGTGATATCCTCTGGTGGGGAGTCCCCTTTAATGGATTCATCTGGGGAATAGTATTCCAGATGGGAGGCAATTTGTGAGGCATAAGAAATGGACTCATCAAAAGAGGAGTAATAAGACTTTAATCCTCCTCTCCTTCTTGGGTAGGAGGCATGGGGAAAGAAGTGGCAGAGGCAGGTCTAGGACTAAGCACTGGAATAGTGGAGGGGGAAGTGGTTGTGGGCCTAAGAGCCATAAAAGCCTACATCAAGGAGTTAGCAAATGATGGTCAGTCTGGGACTCCTTCAGGGGTAGGAGTCAGGTGTTTTTTTTTTGTTTTCGGTTTGAAGGCGTAGGTCTGGGTTCTGGGGCCTACGCTTCAGGTAATGGCGTCTCAGTCATCCAACTGTTTTTGGTTCTCCCTTGACATCGGTAGGGACCGACATCAGTGATGTCTCAGAGGATGCGCAGACCATTAATTCTGAAGCGGCTTTCTTGCTGGGAGCCATCGAAGTAGACTGTTCAATTAGACATCCTTCAACCCATAGATCTGAAGCTGGAGGGATCTCTGATGGCGGAGAGGCAATGGATGTAGGCCTGGAAACTTTGGCCTTTTTCCCTGGTGGTTCAATCTGAATGGCCGATTAGGGATCCATCCTGAGTGCAAGCTTTTTGAGTCATTGGTTCTCTAAATATAAGTTGAGGGCGGCCAGATGGCTACAAAGGGTCTTCGGAACAAAAGACTGGCAAATGGAACAAGCAGTATGGTAGTGTTCCTTCCCTAGGCAAAAGACGCAACAGTCATGCATATCTTTAAGCGGTATCTGATGCCCGCAATTGCCCTTCTTAGCTGACATGGCCTAACAATAACTACAGCTAACCAAAAGAAAAAGGAAATCTTCCCTGACAGGATACTTGGCGTTTTAGAAGTCTTCGAGTGTAGGAGCTAAGCGATCGCTGTGACGTAGTCTGTGGCTGAAAAGTTCTCAGGTCTGTGTACGTAGACATCACATTTAAGGTCCCTGGTTTATGGCCCTACGTGTGATGTCCCACGCACCTACAGCAGCCAGCCTTAAGCTTTTGTATAGGAGCAGACGTTCTGGTCACCTGACACTAAGAATACTGCAACATAGGAAAAGGACATCAACTGAATAAAACTTCTTATTTACTCCCCAGCTCAAAAACGTATAAACCCCGCCTTTCTTTAAAATCAACCAATCTAAAATCCCACCTCTTTCAATCTTAAATGCTTGATATTTAGACGTTATATACTCACCATAACGTTCCATCTGAGTAGGTGTATTCATTTGTCTGCAACCTGTGGGTTATGGATCCGATATCGGATCCGAACCGGCATGGTTTACCAGCTATGGATCCGAGCTCTCAGCCCCTCCTCTCACCCATAATGCCCTGCTCTCCCTTCATGACCTCAGATCGAGTTTGCCAACAGCAAGAATTTCTCAGTGTTTCTTGCCCCATCTACATTTATGGTAGGTACAAAACTGTACTATGTCCTCATAACAGGGGGTAAATACCATAGCCCAACTAGGGAGGAGGATAAAAGTAGATTCCTTTGCAACACAGTGGCAAAACCCTCTCGGGATCTGGAATATAGAGGCAAATTATAATGCTTGGCAAATGTATGCACGGAGTTCCTCCTGTTGCATAGGCTACAAAAAGTTGGTCAAGTAGGCTAGCTAGCGTGTGTACATCAGGTACAGTATTCTCTTTCCCTCTGTTTTGGGGCTGCTGCACTGCCATTAAGGCCTGTAGTCCCTCCTCCTGAGAAAAGTAATTTGCAGTAGGAAAGAAAAGTTTTTCCATGACAGGTGTTGTAGGTCTGCTGTTGCTGCTGGTTCAAAGGGTGATAGTGTCAAACTTTTCTAGCATGGTAATGGTGGTTTCTTTGGAGGTTTTTTTTCTTTTGATCCTCTGAGGAACTGCCTGAAGCAAGGGGTGGAAAAAACAGGTGTAGTTCCTTCTGTTGAAGGGTCTGCGTGCTTCAAGAATAATGTTGCAGCTTTTTTAGGTTTGGATGTATGAGGGGTATGGCCACATATTTGTTCGAGACATGCTCTTCAGTGGGGCATGAATGAGTGCCTCCTTGTTTGTGATACCACCACACTGTGGTGGTGTGTCTGTCCTTTATATCAAACTGGCCCTCTTTGAGAAATGGTTTGAACTTTTAGGCCTGCATGCCTGAGCCCACCATAGGAAACCCTGTTTGTTTTAAGGGGAATTATGGGGATGGTGTTTCTTAGACTGTGTGTGTGTGTGGTGGTGAAATTCTCTTCTTTTTAGGTACCACTGTAGTTTTATGTAGTCTCTGGGCAAATGGGACCAAGATTATGCATGATGCCATGAAGCCCAAGGCCCGCAGAAACTTTTCTTGCTTTAACTTGTTCAGTTTTGTTAGTGCCAAGAAGTAAAGAGGAAGTACTTTTTTTTTTCTGTAGTCAGGAATTCAATGCTCTGAGGTATCTTCTGCAGATTGGTGAGTAAGGGGGGCAGATTGGGTCGATTGGGACGCAGGGATGTCCAGGAGATCCTCCTGAGGAGTTACCAGCCCAGACTCCTGGTTGCTGTAGGGTCAGCATTTTGTAGGGACAATGATGTATGTATTTAAAAGATGTGACACATGAGGTGGTAGGACACTTTTTTTCCTTTCTTGACTTTTCCTTCTTGAAGGAATAGTCTGAATAGAACCTCCCTTGTCCTTGTTCTGCTGTTGGCACTCTTCCACAGCCTCTCATGTTTGTTAACTCCATTATCTACTTTTTTTTGTTTTTGGGAGGTAGATGATTTGGCATTCTTTGACTGGGTAAGTGTGTGAGAAACCGTAACCTTTGATCTATGGTTTGTAAAACTTGCCTCCTCTGGATCCTCTCTCTTGGTGGGAGCTTCTATTCCTACCCCTTTAAATTTAAATTTTGTGGAGTCAAATTTTTTTTTGGCTTAGCCAGTTCCAGTTCCGCTAAACCTTGGGGTTGACCAAGAAAGAAATTCAAGTTTGAACAGATTTTAGTTTTTTTCTTCCATTTTCTTCATAAACCCGCTGGGCAGGTGTACCAAACAAACTTGTTATGACTGCAGATGCATCCATGAAGGACATCACCCTGAAAAGGGTAACACATCATATGCAGGAAACTGACAGGCCAGGGGGATAGGAGGGCGGGATGGTTGCAGACAAATGAATACACCTACTCAGATGGAACGTTATGGTGAGTACATAACTTCTAAATCTGAAGTAGGAGATTCATTTGTCTGCAACCTGTGGGACAGAGTCCCCAGCTACCTGAATCTTGGGCGGCCATCATGGAAGGATATTCGAGCACCATGAGCCAAAGGATGCTCTACCCCTAGATGTAAGATCCAACTTGTAGTGGGAAATAAAAGTATGAGATGAAGCCCACGTGGCTGCTGCACAAATATCATCTAGAGGAATCCTAGCCTTAAAGGCTGCCGAGGTAGAGACTGACCGGGTTGAATGGGCATGTACACCCTCCGGTGCGGGCCTTCCCCGAAGCTTGATAAGCCAACAAGATACATTGTGAAATCCAGCGAGATAATGAGACTTTAGAAATTGGCTTGCCCAAATTAAATTTAGCAAAGGAAATGAACAACTGGTCGGATTGCCTATGACCAGCCGTTCTGTTTAGATAAAATCTAAGTTGCCTGTGAACATCTAAGGAGTGAAGCTTGTATTCACCCTTGTTTTGATATTTAGGGAAGAAAACAGGGAGGTTAATAGATTGATTAATGTTTGCTTCAGAAGCTACCTTAGGAAGAAAGGACGGGTTGGTCCTGAGGTAAACACAGTCCGGATGAAAGACCAAGTAAGGAGGTTTAGCTGATAATGCTTGAAGCTCTGAGACTCTCTTGGCCAAAGTAATGGCTACTAAGAAGGCGGTCTTGAAAGATAAGAATTTCAGATCTACCGTAGCCACCGGTTCGAAGGGGGGGGGGCGGTCAAGGCCTGGAGAACTAGGGAAAGGTCTCAAGGAGGAACCGCTTGCTTTATAGGGGGCCTGAGAAGAAAAGTACCTTTAAGGAAAATCTTACACAATTTGGCAGACATCAGTGGATTGGAGTCATGGCCAATGTGATAATGAGAAATTGCCGCAAGTTGTACTTTGACCGTGGAACTGCTGGCACCATCATTAAAAAGAGTGGTTAAAAAATCAAGCACCAAAGGAGAGGAACTGTGAAGGGTTTAGGCCTTGCCGCCCACAAAGAGAACCGTTTCCACTTGCTACGGTAGACTTTCCTAGTGGATGGCTTATGAGCCGCCACCAGGATGGCCTTTACAGGGGACGAAATACCGGGAGTCCTGATCAAGAGTGGAACTGGAGCAGCCAAGTGGTCAGCTTCAGGTTGTCCAGGTTCGGAGGAGATAAGTGGGATGGGTGAGATATCAGATCCGGAATGGGATCTAGAATCCAAGGAGGATTCACTGAGTGAGACCTTAGGAAGGGGAACCAGATCTGTCGAGGCCAAAACGGAGCAATGAGAATCATTCTGCACCCCAACCGAGAGGCTTTCTGAAGAACTTGGAGCATCAGAAGCAAGGGGGGATAAGCATAAAGAAGACCGGGTGGCCAAGCATGCACCAGAGCGTCTCTTGGGGAACCTCCGGGAGGAGGTATCAGAGCGAAAAAACTGTCGCACTTGGTGTTTGAGGGAGAGGCAAAAAGATCGCAACAAGGAGTTCCCCATCGTGCGAAGATGCGTTCCGCTACCTGAGTATTGAGAGACCACTCGTAAGGGGTGAGAATGGTGCGACTGAGTTTGTCCGCCAGGATGTTGGACCGACCCGGAATATGCGTTGCTATGAGAAAGCGGTTGGTGGAGATAGCCCATTCCCACACTCTCATGGCTTCTCGACAAAGAGGGTAAGACCTGGTTCCTCCTTGTTTGTTGATATACCAGACAACCGACATGTTGTCCGATTGAATCGCAATTGTTCCCAAGGGAAGAAAGGCCTGAAGTGCTAGCAACGCTAAGAGCACTGCTCTCATCTCTAGAACGTTGATATGCAGTAAGGTCTCTGATTCGTTCCACGTGCCTTGGACCGTCCGGCCTGCAAAATGCCCCCCCCCCCACCCGAGGCGGGAGGCGTCCGTTGTCACCGTGGCGAGAGGGGGAGAAGCACAAAATGGGCGGCCTCCGTGGAGATCTGGGGAGTGTAGCCACCACAGGAGGGACCGCTTGCAAGCCTTGCTGATCGCAATGGGATGATGCATAGGAAGAGCAAGATACGACCACTGAACTAGGAGTGTCCATTGAAGGATGCGCATACTGAACCTGGCGAGAGGAAGAAGCGCTATTGCTGCCGCCATAGACCCTAGGGCCCTCAGGACCAACTCCGCCGGAACTGAGCTTGAGTGGAGAATGGCCCGCACCTGGAATTGCAGATTTTGAACTCTGTCCACAGTGAGGAAGGCTCTTAATCTCCTTGTGTCTAACCTGGCACCTATAAAATCTATGAACTGCGTGGGTGCTAGGTTGGATTTTTCTGTGTTTATTGTGATGCTCAGACGGGGAGCAAGATGGAGAAAGGAGTCTCGCGCCAAAAGTAGTAGATGCCTTGTTGGGGCGGTGAGAAGCCAGTCGTCCAGGTAGGGAAAGACCTGCACCCCCTGAAGCCTCAGGTGGGCCGCTACCACTGCTAATACTTTGGTGAACACCCTGGGGGCTGTGGTGAGACCAAAGGGAAGGACCCGGAATTGGTAGTGACTGGCTCCCAGCCGGAAGCGGAGAAACCTCCTGGAGCCTGTCCATAAGTATGTGGTAGTACGCATCCTTGAGGTCTATGGAGCACATCCAGTGATTTTCTCCCAGAAGGGGGAGAATAGACTGCAACGTGACCATTCGGAATTTCTCCTTGGGAACTGCCAGGTTCAAGAGTGAAAGGTCTAAAATTGGTCTTAGATCCCCCGTCTTTTTTGGCACTAAAAAGAACCTGGAGTAGAACCCTGATCCGATCTGGTCTGGGGGGATGGGCTGGATGGCTCATTTCTTTAGCAGATGGCCAATTTCTGCCAAAGCGGCCTCCCACTGACCGGGTGGAACGTCGGGGAGGGACTTCAATTTTGGCAAGTGAAGGAAAGGTATATGGTATCCTCTGGATATGATCTGGAGGACCCAGCGGTCTGATGTTATGGACTCCCATGCCGCTAGGTGCTCGAACCCCCGACTGCCTCCAGAGTAGAGCAGCCGGGCAACCCTTCAGGGCTGCTGCGGGCCGTTCAGAGAAGGTTCTCTGGACCCAAGTTCCTGGGAGCCCCTCTGCCCCTAGGGCGGCGTCCTCCCTGTCCTCCTCTGCCACGGAAGGACTGGTTGTCCGGAGCAGGCTGGGATTGCTGCGACTTCCGGAACCACATCTTCTTCTGACCCTTTTGGTTCCTAGAATAGGGCCTCTGGGGTGCAGAAAAGCGGATTCCGACGGCAGACAGCGTCTTCCCTCCTTCTCGCTCTGGGTCAAAGTGTCACTAACAGTCTTGCCAAAGAGGGCAGAACCATCGAAAGGGGCGTTCGCAAATGACGCCTTGAAGGGCTCCGAAAAATCGCAACGACGGAGCCAGGCCTGAAACCTAGTAACTAGGCCTGCCCCTGCGGCTCTAGCAGCACCTTCCGTAGCATGGGACAGTAGCCGCATAGAGGTATTGGTGACGGACCTAAGAGTGGCCATACGGGTGGAGTGCAGCACTTTGTCCTCCTCCGACATGGACTCTGGGGGAGATGCAGCGTATTCTTTTATAAGATCGCGCTGCATCCTAATCATATGTGCCAGGTAGTTCAGTGCCCTCACTGAGAAGGTCGCTGAACTAAACATCCGCTTCCCCAAGCGGTCCATCATCCGAGAATCCTTGCTCGGGGGATGGACAGAGGGACTCTCCTGAGCAAGTTCCCTCTTGGTGGCAGCCGCCGTCAACATGGCATCTACCGGAGGCCCCTTACTCCAATGGGCACGGTCAGCCGGGGGACTGAGAATACGGTCGGGCCTTTTTGGGATTGGCTCCACGGTGTCTGGTTCCTTCCACGCCCTGGTGGTAATGAGGTCCACCAGGGGGTCGGCAGAAGGGGGCACCCAAGAGGTAGACGGGCCTGCTTCAAATGCCTCCAAGAACACGGACTCGTCTGAGGAAGACTTGGGGGCAGACCCCCCCCCCCCTTATGCGGAGCATTTCCATGATGTCTCCAAATGAGACATCCTCAGGGGGTGATCTTGGGGAGCCTTCCCCTTCCTCCAAGTCCGTGTCTTCTGTGAGAGACTCGGGGGAGTCAATGTGCCTCCTTTTGCCCGTATGTTTGCGAGGAACATCCTCCGGGGGGCTGTCAGAGGATTCCTCGCAAACAGTGACCTGGTCCAAGGGAACAGCTTGGGGCAAAGGAGCGGGCTGTCCCAAAGGCCGGATGGTGGAAGCCTGACCCAGTGCAGATGGAGCGCAAGACGGAGCCGAAGCAAGTGCCGGGGGTCCGGAGACCCTCAACAGGGCCCTCTCCACTACATCAAAAGCCAAAGGGGAGCCGACCTCGACCAATGGATCCGACAATCGGCTCCCCTCGGATCCGAGTGGATCGGAGCCGGCCGCACTCGGATCCGGGGGACAGTGCGCTCCGACACAGACGGCGCCGAAGGAGCACTGATCCTCGGATCCGGCTCGGATCCAGGCTCCGAGAGGTCAGATCCGGAGCACTCGAGGGCAGGGTCGGGTCCGGAGTACCAAGTACTATCGGCGCCGGCCCACCTCCGCCCGGCTGCTCGGCTCAACTGCTCCGAACCCGGTAGCGGGTCGGAGAAGGAGCAATTGGTTTAAAGAAAGGGTCGAGCTCCCCCCCAGAGGGGGGGAGGCAAGAGCACTCCCATCTGCATCTGGGCCTGGATGAACCTTCTCATCATCCGGTCCAGATCAGCGTCTGACAAGCTATACGTCGATCTCGACGAGGCTACCGAGGTAGGCCTTGAGTGCCTCCTGGATAGCCTCGACGGAGATCGGGTCTCCTCCTCCTCAGGTCCCGGTGAAAAGCAGGTGACCGGAGCCGACGAGGGGGAGAACCAGCAGACAAGGAGGCCGGAGGAGAAGCCCGCTTGGCAGGCGGGGCCGAAACAGAGGTCTCGGCCCGCCGCTTATGGTGCTTCTCCCTCCGGTCCTTCTTTCTAGCTTCCCTCTCCTCCGAACCACTACAGGGAGGTTGAGTCCCAGGAGGAGGAGGGGGAGCCGGAGAGGAGGCCACCAAGAAACGTTACCCCGAAGGAGCTGAGGCCGGAGCCGAGTCTGGGGGCAAAAGACCCGCCAAGACAAGCTTGGACCTCCGCTCCTTCAATGCCCTGGGGTTGAACCCTGCACAAACGGAACATCCAAAAGTGAGGTGTTCAACCCCAAGGCATCTCACGCACCGAATGTGGCCATCAGCAGGGGAAAGCTTATGGCCACACTCGGAGCACTTAGAGAACACAGCTTTGGGTTGTTCAGACATCCCAAAGAGCTACAGTCACTTAAACTAAAGGTAAAAAGTAAAAGCAACTAAAACACACAACAGGCCCAAACACACACTACGCTACCAGCGAGGGGAGGGAAATTAAGTAAAAATAATATATAACAATAAAAAGGTATAATTAAGTAAAAGGGAATCCTATACTTTCATACAACTTTCACACAAAAATTCAATTTTAAACTTTCTAAATACTTGAAAAATACACTTAGCTGCAGAGCTCAAGGAACACAAATCTGGTCACCAGCGCGGCAAACTAGATCTGAGGTCATGAAGGGAGAGCAGGGCATTATGGGTGAGGGGAGGGGCTGAGAGCTCGGATCCATAGCTGGTAAACCATGCCGGTTCGGATCCGATATCGGATCCATAACCCACAGGTTGCAGACAAATGAATCTCCTACTTCAGATTTATGCTTTCATTTCACTCTGGAGGTGCGTTAGCATTCAATTTTCCTTATAATAGTTTTCAACGTTCTAAAAACGGAATCAACATCACCACTTTGCAATGTTTCTTGTACTGTTTCTAACATGTTAAATTTTTTAAAACTTTTACAAAACATAGCACGCTTACTTAATGCATTTGTTGAAACACTTTTCAAACATTTGTGTTCACACCTATTCTCAATTTAGTTGTCATTTTTCCCATCTAAAATGAATCACATGCAAAGCAAATAGCTAAATATACTACCGTTTGAATTACAAGCAAACCTTCCCATTCAAAAAAGGCATTTCTCATACCAGAGTATCAAAGTTTTACTATTAATATATCTACATCTTCTACAGGAAAAATGTCCCAAATGTTTCTTCATACCTGATAATGTTGTTCTTTTCCAGAACTAATTTTACGTTTGCACCCCTTCTGGCAGAAAAGGTAGGACCTGAACTGATTTTTAATCAAATCCATATTACTTAAAATTAGTTTCCAATTCTCTTTAATTGCTTCTTTTAAAACTTGAGAATCAAAGTTTTACCTAAGAGGACAGGGAACACTACACTTTTTATTTTTGCACTCCACTTCTAAATTGTCGATTCTTTCTTCTCCTTTTAAAACTGGACTAAAATTTCTCTCTCATTACTTCATTCAAATTTTCTCTAATAAAAACAAAATCATATTCTCAGTCTATCAATAAATTGTCCAAATTGGTAATTTACTCTAAATATTTTTCATCTACACTAATTACACTTGAAGCCATTAATGCCAGATTCCTAGTTATTCCTTTCTTCAAAAACCCATGATGTGCACTTTGTGTGTAAAAAGGTGTCAGTAAATTCCAGTTTTTTTTAATAAATCATTGAATTTAAAAAATCTTTCTTTCATCCACCTGTAAAAACAAATCTAAGAAATTAATTTTTTCACTTTGATCTAAATTTCTAAAATTCTGTGGAAGAATTCAGATACTTGATGGATACCTTTGCCTTTCCAAATAATATAAATAAAATGTAAAAAATATATATATTCAATTTAAACCTACTGTTATACATTACTTCATCTTCCCACTGTGCCATCAAGAAGTTGGAAAAATCCGGGGCCAAATCAGACCCCATAGCTACTCCTTTGTCAGTCTCCAAATTCTTTTTTTGAAACGTAACAAAATCAAATCAGCTGAAGTACATAAAACTTCAATATTTCAATATGCTAATTTTGACTACTTGAACACTGCTTAGCCATTTCTATACCTTTCTATAGAAGAAAGGAAATGTACAGTGCTTCTAATTCTATAGTTAGCAAACTAAGTAAACTATAGAAATTTTTTCCCCATTTAGCCTCCTTTAATGTGTTCAAAAACTGATAAGTGACTTTTAAATGATACAGAATCTTACTAAACTTTTTAAAAGTTTCATGTAAAAATACATTTATAAATGTTGTTTTACTTCCTTTATTATATACCATCACCTTAAATGGTAGATATAAAACATTATCTTAGTATACAAAACTAAAAAATCTATTTTAGTGTGTTCCACTTAAAAGTTGTACAAGTCTATACTTATTTCATCTTGATGTAAAAGTTCCAGTGGTTGTAAATCTGCTTTGTTGTCCTAATTTCCATACAACATTCACTCTCCTTTAAAATATTTGCCATTTTTTTCCTCATACTGCTCACTACGCATCATCACTCCAGAACCATTATCCACTATCATACACCTTAATTTTTTTTGCTTTCACTCATCTTTTTAAGGACGTTTTTCTCTTCTACATTCACATTAAAAAACTTTCTATTTGGAGGCTTAAATAAACTCCTACAGAATTCCACTCTACACATGCTTCCAAACAAACAAAAAAAAAATAATATAGGCAACAGCACAGGATTAAATGTACTATTTCTTAAAAAAGGGGGGGGGATGACAAATGAAATCCTTTGCTCAACACTTTACAGTTCCAATTTAATTTAAATAAAACAACTCGAGCTGTAAATATTTTTTCACTTAAATCTCTTTTATAATGTCTATGTTTTGATTGGGTTGCCCCCCCCCCCCTCAACCGTTTGGCACATTTTAATGTCCACTATATTACTTTTAACAAATTCAGTCCTTTTTTTCAATCTCACTTTTAGGCAATTGCAACAATGAAAAAGTCAAAGAACTTACTTGTCTTTTGATCCCATCATCACTTACTACTTTTCTAGACATACCACTTTCTTGCTTGCAAGGAGCCCTGGAGCAAAATTTGTTCAGCTGTCTGTTTTGAAAACAGATTTAAATGAAGTGTTCCCCACAACCGGATCAATTCATGAAAGATCCCCTCATTCAGTCTGTATTTGTGAGTTTGTCCTGGTCCTGCTTAGCTTGTCTGCCACTGATTTGCTTTGACAGAAAACATACCTGAAGGATTAAGGAGCCACCAGCTACCAGCCTACACAGAAGATATGACATGGTACCCCCCCCCCCTTTTGCTTACATAACCCATCACTGTGTATTGCCTGTAATTGCATGAAGAGGTCTTGGGGACCACAGATGATTAACAGAATTTAAGGCATGGATCATCGCCAACATATCTGACATTGATGTGCTTTGGTTTGGCTGAGGAGTAAGACAGGCTGCACATCTTTACCCCCATTGAAACTACTCTCCAAGTGAAGTCTAAGGAGTTTACAGCTATAGACTGGTTCAGAGATGCAATTGAAAAGGGGAGACCTGGATTTGCTTGCATTTGTAGTCTCCACCAGTGCAGCTTTTTTTTTTTTTTTTTTTAATACAAAGCTGAAAATTGGAATATGAAATTTTAGGGGATTGAAATGTGTCTGTCTTTTTTTCTTAAGAAACCACTGAATCTTTCTCATGCAACCCGACAACATAAATTATGAGAATCAGAGGTCATGAATCCAAGCATCATGAAATACTCTCTGAAGGAAGACTTACACTGATTTTGAAGGTCAAGAAAGTTTCCAGATAAAAATCCATCTTCTCCTGTGTCAAAAACCTTTCAGTGCTAAGTGTCTAGGAGACATTTTAGAAAAACAATCCTGTCTGATGGGGTCAATGAGGATTTCTGACCCTTTATCTTGGACCCCAGATTGGTCAGCAGAGCAGAGACTCATGTTAAAGACTCTTATCTTCTGGGAAAAGACTCTGCAAAAATAAGCAAGTCATCAAAGAAAGTACAGTTTTGTACCTACCATAAATGTAGATGTCCGAACAGGATAGCATCTGCAGTCATAACAAATGGGTTGTCCTGTCATCAGGCAGCCCTTCGGTCGGCCGGATTCCAAAGTCTGGGTCCGGCTTCGGCTGATGTCGCACTTCACCCGACGTCATCTCTGCTGGTCTTCGGGTATAAAGGCATCAGCCGACGCCATTTTCCTCAGTGTTTCTTGCCCCAGATGCCAATTGCCCTCTTGGAAAGCTAAATTTTGGATAAATGCCAATGTTTCCAAAATAGTAGAAGGCAAACACAAGAAATAAGCATGTATGTACATATATACAAACAAATACACCATAAGAGACTCCCCCCCCCCCAGCTAGCTATTTGGAGGGTAAATACCCTAGGAGTACCACAGAGGGGAAGGAGGGTGGGTAATCCTGACTGCAGATGCTATCCTGTTCGGACATCTACATTTATGGTAGGTACAAAACTGTACTATGTCCTTCAAGGATGCATCTGCAGTCATAACAAATGGGTAGAATACCATAGCCAAACTAGGGGAGGAGGAAGAAGAATTATGGTGTAGTAAGGATCCCTTGCAGTACAGCAGTGGCGAACCCTGCTCGGGATCTAGAGTATAGAGGTAAATTGTAATGCTTGGCAAATGTATGCACGGAGGTCCAAGTAGCCGCCTCAATAATGTCCTTGTTTGCCACTCCTCGTAAGAAAGCTGTGGTAGTGGCTGTGGCCCTTGTAGAATGAGGTCTTATGTTCTGTGGAATTGGTTTTCCATGGTAAGAGTAACAGAATCTTATGCAATTTCCTATCCATTTGGAGATTGTCTGTTTGGAAATTGCTTTTCCTTCCCTTCCTGTTGCATAGGCTACTAAAAGTTGGTCAGTCTTTCTATTACTTTTGGTTCTGTCCAGGTAGTAGCGTAACTGTCTATGTACATCCAAGGTATGCGGCAGTCTTTCCCCCCTGTTCTGTGGATTGGGAAAGAAGGTAGGTAGGTGGATTGCCTGGTTTAAGGACACTCTGGATACCACCTTAGGCATAAATGTAGGATTAGTTCTCATGGACACCCTATCTTGATGGAAGATTAGGAAGGGTTGTACTGCCATTAAGGCCTGTAGTTCCGAAACCCTCCTTGCTGAAGTAATTGCCAGTAGGAAAGCAGTTTTCCATGATAGATGTTGAAGATCTGCTGTTGCTGCTGGTTCAAATGGAGGGAGTGTTAATTTTTCTAGCACAAAGTTCAAGTCCCATGCTGGTAATGGTGGTTTCCTAGGAGGTTTTACATTCTTGATCCCTCTGAGGAACTGCCTGAGTAGAGGATGCGAAAAGACAGGTGGATCGAAGCTGTATTCTGCTGAAATAGCTGATGCATGTATCTTGATGGAGGAATATGACAGGCCTGTATGTAGAAGCTCTGCCAAGTACTCCAGGATGTTAGCAATGTCTATGTTCGACACATCTTTTCCTCTTTCAGTGCTCCAAATGACAAACCTTTTCCATTTTCCTGCATAGTTCCTTCTTGTTGAAGGTCTGCGGGCTTCAAGGATAATGTCTTTAACCCTTTGGGATAGGTCTGGGTTAGTTGCTGCTATGTGATGTTCCAGGCAGTCAGTTGCAAGGTTCTTAGGTTTGGGTGCATGATGTTGTAGTTGTTCTGAGTTAACATCAAGGGCATCAGGGGTATTGACCACATTCTCCCCTGAGACATGCTCCTCAGCAATGGATACCAGTGTTGTCTTGGCCAATTCAGAGCTATCAGGATTATCCTTGGACGTTCCTCTTTGATTTTCAGTAGTACCTTGTGCATCAAAGGAAGAGGTGGAAATGCATATGCTGCCAGGCCCTTCCAACTGAAGGATAGAGAGTCCACCTTCCATGCAAGTGGGTGGTATGTCCTTGTGCAGAATTTTTTGAGCTGGTGATTCAGTGGGGATGCGAATAGGTCTATTTGTGGCATTCCCCATTTCTTTGTGATGGCCTTGAAGATGTCTGGGTGTAGCATCCATTCGTGAGCATCCGAGGTGGTTCTGCTTAACATGTCTGCTAGGATGTTTTCTTTTCCCGGCACAAATATTGCCTGTAACTGGATGTTGTAGCTCAGAGCCATATTCCAAAGGTCCAGAGTCATTCTGCATAGGGGGTATGAATGAGTGCCTCCCTGTTTGTTGATGTACCACATGACTGTGGTGTTGTCTGTCCTTATCATTAAATGGCCTTCTTTGAGGAATGGTCTGAATTTCTGGATTGCTAGTTTTACTGCCAGCATTTCTTTTTGGTTTATGTGCAGGTGCAGCTGGTCTGGAGTCCACAATCCTTGTATGCATTTGTCCAACATGTGCGCCCCGCAGCCTAGGTCTGAGGCGTCCGTTGTGATGGTTTGGCTTGCTTGAAAGTTGTGGAAGGGCAAGCCTGGGTTTGACTGGCATGCTTGAGCCCACCATAGGAACTCCTGTTTCAGGCATGGGATTAGTGGGATTTCGGTTTCTAAGCTGTGCCTGTGTTGAGACCATAAATTCTTTAGGTACCACTGTAGTTTTCTCATATGCAGTCTGGCATGTGGGACCAGGATTATGCATGATGCCATGAAGCCCAAGGCCTGCAGTACTTTTCTTGCTGTTAGTTTGTTCTGTTTTGTTAATGCCAAGAAGTAAAGGGGGAGTTGTTCTTGTTTTTCTGCAGTTAGGAATGCCATTTGTTTTACTGTGTCCAATTCTGCACCCAAGAATGTTCTTGTTTGGGATGGTATCAGTCTTGACTTTTTTAAATTGACTGTGTATCCCAGGGCTTGTAGTAAGCAAATGACTCTTTGTAAATCTGTTGTCAGCTTGCTTTTGTTGTCCGCTTGTAACAGGCAGTCGTCCAGGTATGGATAAATTTGGATTCCCTGTAGCCTGCAGTGAGCGATTACTGATGCCAGGCATTTTGTGAATACTCTGGGCGCAGTAGATAAGCCAAAGGGCAATGCTGAGAATTGATAATGCTCTGATCCTGCAAGAAATCTGAGGTATCTTCTGCAATTTGGTCGTATGGGGACGTGCAGGTATGCCTCCTTGAGATCTAGAGTTACCAGCCAACACTCCTTGCCCAGCATGGGAAGAAGTTGCTGTAGGGTCAGCATTTTGAATTTTGGGACAATGATGTATGTGTTTAAGACGGACAGGTCGAGAATAGGTCTCCAACTTTTCTCTTTTCTTGGTACTAGGAAGAGTCTGGAGTAGAATCCTTTGCCCTGTTCTGTTATTGGTATTCTTTCCACAGCTCTCATCTTTGTTAATTGAGCTATCTGCTTTAGAGCTTCTGTTTTTTGATTTGGAGGTAGGTTTGGCATTCCTCTTTTACTGGTAAGGTGTGGAAGTGGAACCTGTAGCCTTGGTCTATGGTTTGCAAAATCCACTTGTCTTTTGTGATATAGTGCCAATTTTTTGAAAATAAGGCTAACTTTCCGCCTAAAGGTGCTGCTATTTGCTCCCTGGTAGGCGGTGTCAGAGCCAAGTCACTGTGTTTGTCCTGTTGCAGTGGCAGTGGTTGTGTCTGTGCCTCGGTTATTGCCTTGCCACTGTCGTCCTCTGTAGGCACCTCCTCTGGATTGATTTCTGCCTCTAGAGCGTCTATTCCTGCCTCTTTGAGATTTTGAGGAGTCTGGAAAGGACCAATTCTTGGCAGGCCAGTTCCTGCTAAACCTTGGGGCTGAACCTGTAAGAAATCCTTAACTGTTTGTACAGATTTTGCCTTCTCTTCCATTTTCTTCATTACTTGCTGAGCGGGTGTACCAAATAAACTGGCCTTATCCATAGGAGCATCTAACAGCTTTGCTTTAACATGATCCGGCAAGACCTGTTCTTTCAACCATGCATGCCTTCTTATCACTGTGCCTGTCATGGCTGATCTAAATGAAGCCTCCAGTGCATCATAGCCACATTTTAAAGAATGGTTACTAACCTGCTGAATGTTATTCACCATTTCTAAAACATATTTCTTATCTAAGGAGTCATCAGAGGACAGCTTCTTAGTTAACTGATCAAGCATAAACTCTTGGTATTGGATCATATGAAACTGACAGTTTAGAGCTCTAGCTGAAAGAGTAGCAGAGGTGTAAACTTTTTCCACCCATCTCTAAGGACCTGGATTCCCTTTCAGAAGGAATAGGGTTTTTTGCTGAAGTCGAGGCCACTGCCTTAGGCCCCTGGGATATAGTCTCAGGATCTGCAAGTGGGGCCTTGTATAGGTGGTGATGAGTGTCTGGCACCCTGTAAAATCTATCTGGTTTGGCAGGGGCTGGAGGTAAAGTATCAGGAGCAGTGCAAACATCATTAAATGCATCATCCACAACAGGCAGTACTGGAGGTATAGCTAAGGGCCTATGCTGTGGTAAGTGTAGAAAAGTCCTAAGCCTTTTTCTTGAATCTGAGAAATCTTGTCCATGCCATTGGAATTGTTCTCTCATGGCATGTAAGGTTTCTCCAAAGGAAAATTCCTCTGGTGGAGAGGCAGATGGAATGGATTCTTCAGCATCGGAATCTTCATAAGTAGAAAAAGGAGCCTCTGGCTGATCTGTAATGTCTGAGTCATCCGAAGAATCATCAGAGGACACTGGCTCGGGGGCTCTGCTCTAGGTCTCTTTTCTGGGGGCTGAGAGGCCCTGTCTGGGTGAGATTGGGATCCTCTAATTAAAGATATTAAATCCTCTGCCAGAGTAAGCATTTGTGAACTAGAAGAGGGCCTGTGTGAGGGGGCTTAACAGGCACTGACTTAACAGTTTTGGCTGCTTTAGCCCTGGCAAAGGCCTTAATAGACATGGCTGCAGGAGGCCTAGCAGCACCACGTGCTGGGGTAGAGACATCCAAAGGGATGGTGTCTGATAAGTCACTAGGAACCACAGTAGTAGGCAAAACTTCAGAGGCCGATTCAACTAAGGTAGCAGGAGCCTCAGTAGTAGTCATGGATTCGGCTGAAGGTTGACCGGTTTTCTCGGTTTCGGCCGAAACCGAGACACTCGCGGCTTGCTTAACCGTGGTTTCGGCCGAAACCGCGGACCGCGAGTGTCGGTCTTTTTCTTTGCGTTTTTTTAGCAATTTGGGTAGTCGGAGGATCCGACGGCATAATGTACGCAAAATCTGAGCCGAAAAACTGTTCAGCAAACTCCGACCGACGCCTAAGCGTTCGTCGGTTGAAGGAAGCACAGGCCGAACAGGCTGCTACATCGTGGTCAGGGCCTAAGCAAGGCAGGCAGTAAGAGTGGAAATCTTTATGAGGTATTTGTTTCCCACAAGTTAAACAGTTATTGACTTTTTCTGACATCGGCTGAGGCAAGAAAGAGTCCCCAACGGGGTACTTAGCTTTTTAGAAGTCTTCGAAGTAGTATTCGGTAGTAGTAATCTCTGGATCTGACCGACCGGCACTTGCGAACAGCTTCTGCTTCGGGCGCCACGCGGCAAGAAAGACTGAGGAAAATGGCGTCGGCTGATGCCTTTATTCCCGAAGACCAGCAGAGATGACGTCGGGTGAAGTGCGACATCAGCCGAAGCCGTCCCAGACTTTGGAATCCGGCCGACCGAAGGGCTGCCTGACGACAGGACAACCCATTTGTTATGACTGCAGATACATCCTTGAAGGACATCAGAAATAAGTGAATACCATTCAGTATGCAAGGAACGACGACTGGAGCTAGCCATTTTAATTTACCATAAAGTAGATGTATAATGACTGTTGGAAGTACTGACTTGTGGGACTTCCCAATGTAGAAGTCCCTGGTAGGCCTGACTACTAGAGAATATTTTCCACTCCTTCTGAAGCCAGTGGATGGCTTATCAGATATTACATTTGTGTATAAAGGGAGTCAGCTGGCATCATGACCTCAGTACTTTCTTGTTTCCAACAAGTAGGAGCCTCCCAGTGCTTCTTTGAGGCCCAGAGTCTGGGACCTGTACTCCAGAATACGTGTGAAAGAGGAAGGAGGGTCACCTTGACTGAGGAGATGAATGGCTTAGCCTATCCCATAGGTCAGAGGGGAAGGAGGAACGAAAAGAATACCGCAACAATGAATACACTCGAACATCTACATTTATGGTCTGCACTATGTTCTTCATGTTTCACTGATGCAGTCCTGACTTGTAAGATGATTCCCAAAGCTGGAAAGAAGGGTGTTTGGAAAGATTAAGGAGAGACAAGGATGCCCTGCAAAACGGCAGTGGCAAATCCTGCTCTGGACTTGGAAAAGGAAGAAGGAAGGAAGATGGTAATGTTTGGTGAAGGTATGCACTGAGGACCAAGTAGCTACTTCCAAAATGTCCTTGGTGGCCACCCCTTTAAGAAAGGCAGCAGAGGTACCAGTAGCTCTAGTGGAATGTGTCCTCACAATAAGAGGAGGCTTCTTACCATGATGGTTGCAGCAAATGGATATAAAGTGGGAAATCCATTTGGAAATAGTTTGTTTTGAAACTGGTCTCTTCTAAGAGCAACTAGCAAAGGCCACAAAAAGTTGGTCTGATTTCCTGACATAATTAGTTCTAAGTAGTAATGCAGTTGCCTATGCACATCCAAAGAATGCAGAATTGTTTCTCCCTTGTTCTGAGAGTTAGAAAAGAATGCAGGTTAAGTGTATGATCTGGTTTAAAGAAGTCTCCGTTACCACTTTTGGCATGAAAGAAGGGTTGGTCCTGAGAGAGACACTGCCAGGTTGGAAAATGACGGAAGGTCCATACATATAAGGGCCTGAAGTTCTGACCCTCTTCTGGCAAAGGGAATGGCTAGTAGGAAGGCTGTCTTTCGAGTCAGGAATTTTATATCAGAGGAAGCCGCAGGTTCAAAGGGCGGAAGGGTGAGCTTCTCCAGAATGAAAATGAGAACCCAGGGAGGAAGACGCTTCCTGGGAGGCCGAATGTGGACAACCCCTCTCAGAAACTGTTTCATGAGAGATGTGAAATGAGAGGAGGTCGAGAAGGCAGAAATAGTTGAAGCATGGCTTTTTATAGAAGAGTAAGATTTATCTTTTTTAAAAAGAGGCTGGATAAGCATGACAGGATGAATGGGATCAGAGCTTGACGACGGTTCTGTCGACACCAAAGAAAAAGTTATCTCTTACCATAATGTTCCATCTGTATTGTTGATCCTCGTTCAGTCATTACGCCTGGGTTACCGGTTCCGACCTCGGAACTGAGCTGGACATCTTCCAAGCTCGCGACAGCCACAAACTCTCGAGCTAAACTCTTACCCACAATTCCACTCTACATGTTACCCCAGACTGAGTTTGCAAGTCAAAGAAAGTAGAGGCTACCTCTGGTGAAAGGACCTAACGGAACCGGATGATGAGATCCACTATAAGCCTCAGGAGGGTGAACGAGGGAGGGTCGTAATGACTGAACGGGGATCAACAATACAGATGGAATGTTATGGTAAGACATAACTTCTTTATCTGATATTGTTAATCCTCGTTCATTCCTTACGCCTGGGACAGTGTGTCCCCAGCTAACTTTATTCCTGGGAGCCTCTCATGGAAGGACATTCCTGAGCACCACTGAAGCAAAGGATGCTCTTCCTCTGGAGGCCAAATCCAATTTGTAATGTTTGATGAAGGTATGAGGTCTAGCCCAAGTTGGAGCTGCACAAATGTCATGTAAAGAAGCTCTAGCATGGAAGGCAGCAGAAGTTATTACCGATCTAGTGGAATGAGCCCTTACGACTGTAGTCAGAGGGATATTGTGAGATTTGTGAATAAATGCTGCACAGTCTTTTAACTATTTAGCCAGTGTGACCATAGAAACTGCACATCCAAATCTAGGCCCAAAATAAGCCAAGAATAGCTGATCTGATTTGTGAGAAGCCTTAGTTCTGTCCAGATAGAAACAAATTTGCCTGTGAATGTCTAGAGGTATGTAGACAATTACTCTCCTCTGTTAGAATGATTGGGAAAGAAAACTGGCAATTCAATGGTTTGGTTAATGGACATTTCAGAGATCACTTTTGGCAGAAAGGAAGGATTAGTTCTCAGTGACACTATCTTTATGAAAGATCAAGTAAGGCCGTTTGACGTGCAGAGTTTGAAGTTCAGAGATATGTCTGTCAGAAGTAATGGCGACCAAGAACAAAGTTTTCCATGAAAGAAACTTGAGGTCACATGAAGAAGCTGGTTCAAAAGGAGACGTTGTCAAAGCTTGCAGGACTAATGACAGGTCCCATGGCTGGAGAGGTTGTCTAAAAAAGGGTTTCAAATAATTTACGCCTTTTAGAAAGATCTTGCATAATTTGTGTGACATAAGGGAAGAGTCATGGATACCACTGTGAAAACTAGATATTGCGGCCAAATGAACTCGAATGGTATAAGTAGATAGGCCAGACTGGAATAAACTTGACAGGTATTACAGTACTACCGGCACTGGTGCTGAAAAAGGGTCTATCCATTTTTCCTTCAGCCAAATGGTAAACCTTTTCTACTTGCTGAGATAAGTAGTTCTGGTGGAAGACTTATGACATGCAATTAAGAATGTCACGTACTGGGGAAGAAAGATCAGTCTGCCTGGCAATCACTGGAAGTGGAGGAGACGAGCTGTGAGCTTCAGGCAGTTCAAGTTGGATTGAATCAGGTTATGCGGATGGGAGATCAAGTCCGGAGTTGGATCGAGAATCCATGGTTGATCTAGCAGGTGAGGCCATAGGAAGGGGAACCAAATTTGACTAGGTAAATACAGCGCTATAAGGATTATCTTGCTCTTCAACCGTCACGCTTTCTTCTGGAACTGTGGAATGAGAGGAAGAGGGGGAAAGGCATAAAGCAGACCCAAGGGCCAATCTTGGACTAGAGCATCCCTGGATGACTGTCCCCGAGGGGTAATCAGGGCGAAGTAATTGCTGTATTTGTAGTTGGTTGGGGATGCAAAGAGGTCACAACAAGGGAGACCCCCAGCAGTTGAAAATATCCACCACTATAAGAGGATTCAGAGACCACTCGTGTGGTTGCAAAATGCACCTGCTCAATCTGTCTGCTATCACACTGGAACTCCCGGGAATGTGCATTGCTATCGGAAAGCAGTTGGTAGCCATCGCCCATTGCCATATCCTCATGGCTTCCCGTCAAAGTGGGTAGGATTTGGTTCTGCCTTATTTGTTGATGTACCAAGCTACAGCCATGTCGTCCGATTGTATTGCAATAGTCCCTGACGGGAAAAGGGAATGGAATGCTTGCAACACTAGAAGCATCGCCCTCAGGTCTAGGACATTTATATGCAGATGGGCCTCTATTTCTGACCACGTGCCTTGGACTGTCTTCCCTGAAAAAAGCCCCAAACCTCATCAGGGAGGCGCCCGTGGTCACTGTGGCTTTGGCCTGTTGGGGTGTGAAGGGGTGAGACCATTGTGATGGGTTCTGTGACATCCACCAAATCAAGTCTTGTCTTCATCTCTGAGTCACCCGAATCTGGGATAAGAGGAAACTGAAAAGGGTACACCACTGGGCGAGTAGTAACCATTGTAAGAGCCTCATCTGGAATCGCGCAAGGGGGACAATGGTGATGGAAGCTGCCATGGAACCCAACAGCTGGAGGACAGAATGTGCTGTGAATCTTTCCCTTGAGAGGATGGGTATGAGTTGTTGTTTTATTCTTAGAATTCTGTGCTCTGGAATCAATGTCTTGTTCTTTGTATCTAACAGGACCCCAATGAATTCTATGGATTGGGATGGGGGGATGTTGGATTTTTGCCAGTTTATAGTTACGCCTAGCCTTTCTACGGTGTGAAGGGAGTATACCAAGGCTTCTTCCAAAAGATGTCTGGTGGGGGCAGTGATGAGCCAGTCGTCTAGGTATGGAAACACCTGGACTCCTTGCAGTCGCAGGTGAGCTGTGACAACTGCCACGCACATTGTGAACACTCTGGGCGCTGTAGAGAGTCTGAAGGGCAGTACTCGGAACTGGTAATGACTGGCTCCCGCACAGAAGTGAAGGAATCTTCTCTATGGTCAGTCCACCTTAATGTGGTAGTACGCATCTTGAAGATCTATAGAGCACATCCAATCGCCTGCCTCTAAGAGTGGGTGGGATAGACTGCATTATGACCATCCGAAATTTCTGTACCTTTATGAATTTAACACACTGAGATCCAAAAATCGGTCTCCAGTCCCCAGTCTTTTTTGGCACCAAAAATAATCTTGAGTAGAATCCGCATCCTATCTGGTCTGGTGGGACTATTTGGATGAGTCTTTCTTAGCAGCTTTGAAATCTCTAATGCTGCTTCTTACCTTTGACTGGGTGGAACGTCAGGGTAAGTTTCTTAGGGGGATGGGAGAAAGATCGAAGGGAATATAAAAACCTCTGACTATCTCTTGTACCCAAGCATCGGTGGTAATGGATAGCCAGGCAGAAGGGTACAAAGAGAAACGACCCCCAACCACTTCCAGAGGAAAGCAGTTGGGCCGCTCTTCAGGAGCGCTGGTAGGACTGGCCAGAGAAAGAATCTCTGGAGCCCTGGTTACGTGGACCTCCTCTGCCCCGAAAGGGGAATCTTCCATACGAGTTTGCCCCCATGCCTCTAGGGGAAGACTCGGCTCGTGCGTCATGGAAATAACCTTGAGACTTTTTGTGACACATCTTCCCACTCTTCTGGTTTCTGGAGAAAGCCTGTTGAGGGGAAGAGCAACAGACAACCACAGCAGAAAGGGTCTTACCGTCCTGTTCACATCTAGCCAGCTTGTCTTTTGCCTTGGGTCCAAATAATGAGGAGGCTTCAGTGGGAGCATTCAGAAAGGAAGCCTTGAAGGGTTCTGCAAAATCACACAAGCGCATCCAGGCATGCCTCATCAGGACAATGCCTGCACATGCTGCTCTAGCTGCTCCTCCTGATGCGTGAGAAATCAGAAGCATGGAGGAGTTAGAGATCGATTCAAGGACGGCTAAAGTACAGTTGTGCACACTTACCATAAATGTAGATGTTCGAGTGTATTCACTGTTGCAGTCATTACATTTGGGTAATCCTGCTGGCAAGGTTGCCCTCAGCTGGCCTGAATTCCAAAGTCTTGGGTCCTGCGTCGGCCGTTGTCACCCCTTCCCTGACTTCAGGTCGTCAGGGGTATAAAAGAAGCAGCCAACGCCATTTTCTTCAGTTTTTCTTGCCCCAGATGTCAGGTGTCATATATATATATATATATATATATATATATATACACACATACAGAAATACACCAATATAAATTTTACCTTCATCTATGAGCAAATACACCACATAGGTAGTATAAATCAGAGAAGGAAAGATAAGATCCAAAAGAAAAAGGGGGAAGGCGGGTGGGTAACCTGGACTGCAACAGTGAATACACTCGAACATCTACATTTATGGTAAGTGTACACAACTGTACTATGTTCTTCGTGTTTCACTGTTGCAGTCATTACATTTGGGTAGAGTCCCAAAGCTATGGTTGTTGGGAGGCTGGAACTAGACAGCAGTAGGAGCGGCTATGAGGCCCTGCAGAACTGCAGTGGCAAAGCCTGCCCTGGATTTAGAGTACAGTGGCAGATGATAATGCTTTGTAAAGGTGTGCACTGAACTCCAAGTAGCCCCTCTAAAATGTTTCTGGTTGGTACTCCCCTGAGAAAGGCTGCTAAAGTGGCTGCAGCTCTGGTGGAATGAGGCCTAATGCCCTTAGGCACTGGCTTGCCATGGTGTAAGTAGCAGAAACAAATGCAGTGGCCTAACCACTTAGAAATAGTCTGCTTTGAGATAGTCTTTCCTTGTGATCCTGCAGCATATGCCACTTGTAATTGCTCTGTCTTCCTGAAAGCTTTGGTTCTGTCCAAGTAGAATCTAAGCTGTCTGTGTACGTCCAAAGAATGCAGAATTCTCTCCCACCTTGTTCTGTGGATTTGGGTAAAGGGTTGGCAGATGGATGGCTTGGTTAAGAGCCACACTGGACACTACTTTAGGCATAAATGTTTGTCCTAAGGGAGACTCTGTCTGGATGAAAAATGATGGACGGTTCCACAGCCATGAGCGCCTGTAGCTCTGAAATTCGTCTTGCAGAAGTAATTGCTAAGAGCAGAGCTGTTTTCCAAGATAAAAACTTCATATCAGCAGTAGCAGCTGGCTCAAAAGGAGGCAGGGTGAGCTTTTCCAAGACATAGTTGAGGTCCTATGCAGGTATTGGTAGTCTCCTTGGGGGCCTCAAATATTTGGCTCCTCTGAGGTACTGCCTTAACAAAGGGTGAGAAAAGAGTGGTGGCTCTGTATTGTAATGAGCCGAAATGGCAGAGGCATGAATTTTAATTGATGAAAAAGATAGGCCTTTGTACAGCATCTCAGTTAAGTATTGCAAAATCTGAGGAATATTTGGTACCGCTGTAACAGTTCCTTGTGCCTGGTTCCAGGCACAGAATCTCTTCCATTTTCCAGCATAAGACTTTCTAGTACTAAGCCTTCTGGCTTCCAGAATGACATCCATCACAGCTTTACTGAGAGGTGTTTTTTGTAGGACTACATTATCCACCATGCTGCCAAGTTTAATGCCCTGAGTTGGCTGTGTATGATCTGATTGTTTTGCTGGGACAGTAGTCGCGGTATTTGAGTTAAGGTCCAAGCTGGGTATAGACATAAGTTCCTTAGTACTGGATACCACTACTGGCGTGGCCAGTCTGGGGCAATCAGTATCATCTTTGGCTTCTCCTGTCTGACCTTTAGGAGCACCTTGGGGAGGAGAGGCAGTGGAGGAAAGGCATACTGATAGTTTTTTCCAGCTGAAAGATAGGGCATCCACTTTCCATGCTTGTCTGTGATAAGTCCTTGTGCAGAAACTTTTTAGTTGGTAATTGAGAGGGGAGGCAAACATATCTATGTCCGGGCATCCCCATTTCCTTATCATGCTGAATACTTGTGGATCCAGCTTCCACTCATGGGGATCCATGAGGTTTCTGCTTAGTTCGTCTGCCAGAGTATTTTCCTTTCCTGGCAGGAATTGTGCCTGCAGATGTACTTGGCAAGTCAAAGCTGTGTCCCACAAGATCACGGCTAGTCTGCAAAGGGGGTAAGAATGTGTGCCCCCCTGCTTGTTTATATACCACATGACCTTGGTGTTGTCTGTCTTTATCAGTAGTTGTCCCAGATGAAGTAGGTCCTTGAAGGCCGTCAGGGCATTTTGAACAGCTAACATCTCTTTTTGATCAATATGTAGATGCATTTGGTTTGAAGACCATGTGCCCTGAATGCATCTTCCTGCGATGTGGGCTCCCCAGGCATAGTCTGATGCATCCGCTGTTAGTGTCTGCCTGGCTGGAGATAATGTGAATGTCTGTCCCTTGTTCTGGTGAAAAGCCTTTGCCCACCATCGAAACTCCTGTTGCAGGGAATGACAGTAATGACTGTTTCCAGGCTGTGGCAATGTTGAGTCCTAACACTTTTTAGGTACCACTGAAGTTTTCGCATATGCAGTCTTGCATATGGAATTAGTAGGATGCAGGATGCCATGAAGCCCAAAGCCTGCAGAATTTTTCTTGCAGATAACTGGGCCTTTGTTACCAATATTTTGAAGTAGGTAGTCAGCTGCCTTTGTTTGTCTGGCGAGAGATAAGTCATCTGGGCAGTTGTATTCAAGCTTGCACCCAGGAATGTTATCTCTTGTGAGTGTACTAGTTTTGATTTCTTTTTGTTGATTGTGTACCCTAGGCATGTTAGAAGTCTTTTCACAAATGCCAGATGTTGAAGAAGAATGTCCTTGTTCTCTGCTTGAATGAGACAGTCGTCCAAGTAAGGATATATCTGTATTCCTCTGTCTACAGAATGCAATTACTTGGTGCCAGGCACTTTGTAAAGACCCTGGGCACAGTAGATAAGCCAAAGGGCAGTGCAAAGAATTGGTAATGCATTGAACCAGCCTTGAATCTTATGTATCTTCTTCATGACTGTCTGATTGGAACATGCAGGTATGCCTCGTTTAGGTCTAAAGTCACAAGCCAAGCATTCTTGCCCAGGATGGGCAGAAGCTGCTGCAAAGTCAACATTTTGAATTTTGGAATATCCAGGAAAGTGTTCAGAATAGATAGGTCCAGTATCGGCCTTCAGGCCTTGTCCTTTCTGGGTACCAAGAACAGTCTTGAGTAAAATCCTTGCCCCTGCTCTAGCTCTGGTACTTGCTGAATGGCCCCCAAGTCCATGAGGGATGAGACTTGTTTTTGTGCCTCTTCCCATTGATTTTTTGGCAGATCTAGCCAGCCGTTTGCCTTTGGTAGAGTATGGAAATGGAACTTGTAGCCTTGACACTATGTTTAGAACCCACTTGTCCTGGGTTATGATGTGCCAATTTTGAGCAAAAACTGCTAATTTTCCCCCTAAGGGTGCTGCCAGAAGATAAGTGCTTAGTGCAGGCAGGGGGAAGTCATTGGGACTGTTTTCTGTATGTTTGTGATCTATCTTCTCCAGCTTTGGAGGTAGACGCACCCCATTGCTTGGGCCCTATGAGAACCTTGCATCTGGGAACTGGCACTAGGATGTCTGGATCTGCCCCTTTGAGGTCTGTCTGACACAAGAAAGGACCAATTTTTTGTAGGCCAGTGTCTACTAAACCTAGGTGGCTGTACTTGTAAAAAATCTTTGACAGTTTACATAGATTTTGCTTTGTCCTCCATTTTCTTTAACACCTCTTCTGCCTTAACACCAAAGTATCATGTTGTAAAGGTGCATCTAATAATTTAACTTTAACATGATTAGGCAGATTTTGTTCCTTTAACCAAGCATGCCTCCTAATTACAGAATCCGTAACTGCGGCCCTGCAGGAGGCCTCCAAAGAATCAAAACCACACTGCAAAGTATGTTTTCCAACTTGTTCTGCTGCATACAATAAATCCTGCATTTCCTTGTTTTCTACACATTGAGAATTTACCAACATTTTCTGTTTAAGCAATCCCATGACATGTTGTTGATACTTAAGCATATGAAAATGACAGTTTAAGGCCCTTATAGCCAAAGTTGCAGATGTGTAAACCTTTTTCCCCCATCTATCCAGTGCCCTTGAATCTCTGTCAGAGAGGGGTTGGGTTTTTTGCAGCGGAAGCCTTAACTCCCTTTGGAGCCTGTGAAATAGTTTCTGGGTCGGCAACAGGGTTTTTAAAAAGAAATTTGTGAGAGTCAGGAACCCTGTAATATCTGTCGGGCTTAACAGGAGCTGGGGGGTAAGGTGTCAGGGGTCAGACTAGACTCCGAAAACACATCTACAATGTCTAACAGGTGGAATGGCTAGATGCTTGTGCTGAGGTAGTAAAAGAAAATCCCTGAGCCTCTTTTTAGATTCTGAAAAATCTTGGCTCTCCCAGTGGAAATGCTCCCTCATGGTATGCAAGGTTTCCCCAAAGGAATAGTCCTCAGGAGGAGATGAGGGTATAGATCCTTCAGCATCAGAATCCTCATAGGGGGAAGAGAATACTCCTGATCAGAAGAGGAATCAGAAGAAATAGAAACCTGATCTGAAGATTCATAGTCAGTGTCTTGCCTAAGCCTCTTATCAGGAGGGGGATGGGAACCCCTGATCATGGTAATCAAGTCTTCGACCATTTTGAGCATCTGTTTTTTTGGGCGTAGAGGCCTGTCCACGTGGCTCTTGAGTTTGTTTCCTTGCTTTAGAAGGTGCTTTAGTCTTTGCCTTTAAAGCTGAAGTCGTTTTAATGTAAAGATGTTTAGGTCTGAATACACCCTCAGAAGCCGGTACACCTGCTGAGCGGCTCCGAACCCATATGAGGGATTAGCGTCAGAGGCTCCAATATCTTGAGTATCCAGTGGCATGGGTGACTCCATGTGGGGGTCAGTAGCGGCCTGCGACTCTAAAGTAGCGGGCATCAGGGGCTGCGAAAGCGCCTCACTGAGAACCGGTGACTGGCTTAGGAGAAGCTTTGTCGTCGGTTTTGGGCCTCGGTTGTTTTTCTCTACCCTTTTCTTAGCATTTTTTGTAAACTCCGGTAGTCGGATGGCTATCCGACGACATTTCAGGATAATTAAAATGGCGTCCAAAAAGGTTTAAAGCAAAATCATACCAACGCTTAATAGTGCGTTGGTTAAATCTAGCACAAAATCGACAACCAGTAACGCTGTGATCAAGGCCTAGGCAAGGAATACAGTAAGAATGAAAATCCTTATGGGGTATTTGCTTTCCACAAGAAATACAATTAACTTTTTCTGACATCGGTCTGGAGCAAGAAAAAAGTTTCCCCAACGAGGTACTTAGCTTTATTGAAGACTTTGGATCTGAAACTCAAACACGAAAATCTCAGGAGTCGGATGACCGGCACTTGCGAACTGCTTTTGCTTCGGGCACCGCGCAGCAAGAAAGACTGAAGAAAATGGCATTGGCTGCTTCTTTTATACCCCTGATGACCTGAAGTCAGGGAAGGGGTGACAGTGGCCGACGCAGGACCCAAGACTTTGGAATTCAGGCCGGCTGAGGGCAACCTACCAGCAGTATTACCCAAATCTAATGACTGCAACAGTGAAACAGGAAGAACATCTGTGAGGCCGCTTTATCCCGGACCTCAGACACAGCTCCGGCCAAAGTTTCAGAGAGCTCAGAAATTAAGTCTCTCTGAAGCCTGGTAAAATGTGTCATATAATTCAGGGACCTGACTGCAACGGTCGGTGATGCAAAAGTACGCTTCCCTAATCTGTCCAGCACCCGGGACTCTTTGTTGGGCGGGTGGGACAGTCTGGCTTTCTTCCGCCAGATCCTTTTTTGTTGCGGCCGCCACCAAGGCATCTACAGGAAGACCTTTGGACCAGTGAGGATCACTATCTGGAGGGGACAAAATTTTGTCTGGCCTCCGGGGAATGGCTTCAATGGTATCAGGAGCCTTCCATGCACGCTGCACGACGAGCCGGACAAGATCAGCAGGTGGAGTAACCCTGGAGGTAGGGGGCTGGGCATGACAGGCCTGCAGGAACACAGACTCTTCAGAGGTTGGGTTAGAGGGCCGCCATTCACCTCTCTAAGTATTTTGAGGATATCTCCAAAGGATACCTCAGAGGGTGACCAAGGGGACCTTCCCCATCATCAAAGTCTGTGTCTTCCATGAGGGACTCCTCTGGGGAGTCCATGTGCTTCCTCTTACACAAACTCTTGTGATGAACTTCCTCAGGGGGAGAATCTGGGGAATACAGCGCAAACGGGACCTCCTGTGGGAGAGTGTCCTGAGGTCCTTGTGCCCAGTGTCCACTAGGGGTGGCTTGTGTAAATTACAGTCCAGAGGAGAACAGGAGGCAATGATAGCACAGGATCGCCAATGGACGGAAAAAGCCTTCTCCATGAGTTGGAAGGCTGGTCCACCCGAGGTCACACCTCACTCAAGCAAATCAGCCTGCCAACTCAGGAGTCCCTGGATGTCTGTGAAAAACAGGAGTACACGTAAGCCACAGCTGGCATCCTGAGCAGTAACTGGAGTGACAAGTCTTTCCTGCCACAAAGGCAACTGCAGCTCCTTATTGAGGTCCAATAAAAGGAGCCGTAGTGAGGGAAGTCTGTGCTACAGCAAGGGGCCTCAAAGGCAATGAAGGAGGAGAATAGATAGGGGTATTTGGAGAAGGGTGTTCCCCTCCGTAGGAGGAATAGGTCCTGGAGGGTTGGCCACCTCTGGTCGAAAGCAACTGATCCACAAGACACACCACATCATGTTTAGTGAGGCTTCTAGTGGATCTCATGGACATAGCTGAAGGGGAGAGTCAGGTCTATCCAAGGATGAAGAAAACTCGGTGTCCACAAAGGGGTCTTTGGATGGCGATAAAATAGGTGCCTGCACCGAGAACAATGGAGCTGTTAAGGCCTGTACTACTGGTGTCTGCACAGAGGAGATCAGTGCAGAAGGTAAGATATGCACCGAGGTCGGTGCCAAAGTGCTAGTTGGCACTATGGTAGGTGCCGAAAGAGTCTGTGTGGAAAACGAGGTGGTCGGTACAGAGAGGATAGTCAGTGCCGTGTAAATTGTCAGAGCCGAAGCAGGAGAGGGCGTCGAAACAGTCATCGACGCCGTAAAGGTCTGCATAGATGAAAAAGTCGGTGCCGGTAAGGAAGTCTGAACCGAGGGGCCCCTCAGTTCCGATGAGGTGTGGGGCACAATACTCTGTGCCAAAGTAGCGGATGGTACCGAAGGCTTCGGTGCAGAAGATCTAGGCACCGAAAGCCGCGAGGCAGAGGAAGTCAACTCCTAACTAGAAAGTTTGGTCTTCTTAGGTCTTGGTTCCTGGGGTTCCTCAGCAGGAGACGATGGAAAAAACTCAGCCTTATGTTCATCCCTTTTTTTATGGAAACTAGGAGGGGTTGAAGCCTCCGACCCAGAAATAGCCTCTGTAAAGGAAGATTTAAGTAGTCCCTTTAAGATCAGTTTATTTTTCCTTTCCACTAAAGTCCTGTTAGAAAAGTTAGCACAAATCCCGCAGGGTGGGTCAACAGTTAAGTGAGGCACACCCAAACAGTAAACACATAACGAATGTGTGTCCGAAATGGGCGATTTATGCCCACAATCCACACATCTCAAAATCCCGGACTACCTTTTTTCTCTGCCATGATAGGGAGGAAAAAGAAAAATAAAGGAAGGAAGAAGGTACCAACAATGGTAGGAGAAATACCTGAAGGTAAAGCAAAGAAAGGTTTTACCAATGATGGTAAAGGAGTTACCTTTTGGTAAGGAGAAAGAAGGGCTAAAAAAAAAAAAAATAAAAGAGTCGCTAGATAAGATAGGGCAAGAGAACTATTTAAGATTTCAACTGAGAAAAGCTGTAATACAATTAGGTATTCTCAAAGAAAGTTTTACTTAGCTCAAGAGAAGTGGCTTGACATGACTGAATGGCGATGCAGCAAATGAAATATGGGGTAACAGGGAGAGGGGAATTGTGGGTAAGTTTAGCTTGAGAGTTTTTGGCTGTCGCGAGCTTGGAAGACGGCCAGCTTGGTTCCGAGGTCAGAACCGGTAACCCAGGTGTAAGGAATGAACAAGGATTAACAACATCAGATTGAATCTTTTCCATCTGGCGGAGTAAGATTTCCTAGTGCCAAGTCTCTTGGCCTCCTTTAGAATGTCCAGGCCCTGCTTGTTGAGGAGAGACCTCTTCCATGGTATCAAGGTGTCATCCAAACTGTCAATCTGAGTGTTTGCACATTGGGTGTATTATTCTACCCCTATTCTGCTTTAGCGGGTCCACACTCTGTGGCAGCTGCCATGGTTCCCTGTTGGCTACAATGAATAAGAGAGAGTACTACTGCTGTCTCTGCCATTTGTTTAAAATGGGGAAATAGAACCCAGCATCCACATTCCATTCCACTTTCATGTAACAGGAATGATCACTGCTATTCAGGGACTGTTTGGATATTATTTTCACAAAGTAACGAATTTATGTGAAAAAATTTTTAAAATCATTTGCCAGCTGATGTTATACATCTGTCCTTCCAGGTATGAGTGATGAAAAGATGGGTGCAGAAGCATTCTGGTCAGGACTACTACCTACGTGTTCTTGGGAAGGAAAAATCGAATACTTTTAAATTGCTCCTGTGTATGCTAAAACTATAACTACTACAAATGAAAACAAGTTCAGATTTCTTGTGTGCATTTGGAATTGCTCTGTTTTTCACTGCTCGAGGATCTCCAAAGGATGCAGTCACATTGAACAGCAGCATAGTAAACAGCAGAACATAAAAACAGCGCCACAGACAAAACACTGTATAACTAGAATACTGAATAAACATTTCTGATTAAATATTGCTGTTGCTGGAGTGCTCGTTTTGTGACTTACATTATACTTCATTTTAATTTCTCAGCAAACTGCCATGTATAAACCACTGCCAAGTCCAACTGCCCAAGGAATCAAGTCTTCACACTGCTCAACATGAAAGCATGCCTGCTTATTGGCTGCATGGAAGACAAAATATAGCGCTCTTGTTTTTATTTAAAATCTCTACTATTACCTTTTTGCCCTATTTGTGTTGTCCTTCTTTAGCAACAAAGGCGATGCAACTATTTCAGCCTATTATCTTGCAATCTCACCAGTTAGGTAAAAGCTACGGACACTATTTAGGTAGTTTACATGTTAAGCAATTTAAAAGTACAGAGGCCTCAGCTATTAATGACAGCCCATTAGATTTTTTTAGCGAGTGGCAGTGGTGTTTTCCTGATGCTCCCCCCTCAAACATATGAATCTCCATTATCTTATTAACTTTCACTTAATGGTCCTGAATGTTAACCACCCTAGATGAGGAATCCAGGATGGAGACCACAGGTAGCCAATTACAGGTGTGAATCCTTGGATGGAGACAAGAGTAGAATGTCTGTCTAATATAAGACTACACTCTTTGGGAGAAGGACAGGAGATACTATAGTACTGCTGGACTTAATTCCAGGATGACCATTATCAAATGCCTTTAAAGATAACACCACATGGAGTCTGGAAAGAAAACACAATGTTATTTTCAGGATGATGCAAACACGTGAAAAATAGGATGGAGAAGAGAAAAACAGATCTGTCAAGGCTTAAATTGTGGTCCAAAGTGTAGAGTATGACTTAATACAAAGAAGTGCAATGTACTGCACAGGTAAAACAAGAACCATGAACAATGGTATACTTACAGCGAGTGAGGTACTAACAAGTCAAAAAGGGTCAACAATTTCTTTTTACCAAAAATCAAACAAACCATGAAAATTGGTAGTAAGGAGGTAAAACAGAATCTTGAATAAACAGGGAAAGACTGCCAGCAAAAAGGAAATTACTACTTCACTAGTAAATCAATACACAAAACACTGTGTGCGCAGCTATGGAGAACATCTTCACATGGACAAGGCCAGAACAGACGCAGTCCAGAAGACGGTGAAAAACATGCAAATTCTACATCAAAGATCACACACAGAAAAAAGGACTTAATGGCAGGTACCATGAAGAGAAAATTGTCCATGTACCTTAAGGGATTCTACAAACTCAAAGTGAAGGTAGCATTTTTCAGATTAAAAGATATCCAAGGATGAATGAACACAATTATTTTGAATGCATGTAGAGGGACAAATCAAAAACACTTTGAAAATTAATCCTCATATCTGGCATGCTTAAAATGACAAAACAATTTAAGAAAATTTCTGGGAGGTGAAAAAGCAGAAAGGTTGGTTGCTCAATACTAACTGGTAAAATAATGGATGAAGAAATGGGACAGAACAGGCAGGCAAGATAATCCTTTAGTGCTAAGTCTATGGTTCCATGATCCAAGTTTTAGATCTGTAACTGAACACCTCTGGCAAGTATCTGCACAGTAGTAAAGAATAACTCCCGAATGGTCACTCCTAACAACTCTGCAAAACATGAAAGTGAAAAGTAAGGCGAGTACACATTCTGCATTTAAAGACTTAGGTTTAATATGCTACTTACAGTGGGGCCGTACAACAGCTGAGTAAGTACTTCCCTCATCTTTTCTTAGATTTCCTTCTGTGTTAAAAAGGGAAATGTTTCCCACTTCCAAAATGTCGAACAACAATACAAGACCAGTCCTTACCTGTTCCATAGCCATGCTGACTGTAACCACTTGCTTGCTGAAAGGGAGCAGATGATGCATTTAAATTTACTCCATGTTGCTTAGCAGCTGCTGGAGGCATCTGGGAAGAAGGAAAGTATATATTTTTAGTACTGTCAGTACCCTCGGATAGAAAGGGAGCATGATGCACAATGTACCTTGAACAAAGATTTAGCAATGTAAAAAACAAACTTGCATACATCAATGATATGCTATTAAAATCATGCAGTAACTGTACTAAGCTACAGAAAGTAGAGTTGTGTACACTTACTATAAATGTAGATGTTCGTGCGTGTTCACTGTTCCAGTCATCAGACTTGGGTTATCTGCCTGCAGGTAGCCTTCAGTCAGCCCGAATACCAGTCTCTCAGGATTTCTGCGTCAGATGCTGTCGTCTCATCCATGATGTCAGGTCGTCAGGGGTACAAAACATGCAGGTGATGCCATTACATCAGTTTTTTCTTGCCCCAGATGTCAGGAGCCCCTAAACCAGGAATCAATCAAATGGTGTGCAGCACCTCCAGTAAAAAGTAAATACCATTTCATAAGATATGGCCAAAAAAGAGGATAGGTAGAAAGTATAGAAAGACACACAACTGTACTATGTTCTTTGTGTTTCACTGTTGCAGTAATCACACTTGGGTTGATTCCCAAAGCTGAGGAAGGGTGGAGGCAGTCAAGAAGCAGTAGGGCTGGCTAGCAGGCCTTGTAAGACTGCTGTGGCAAATTCAGCTCTGGATTTAGAAAAGATATGTAAGTGGTAATGCTTGGTGAAGGTGTGTACAGAAATCGAGGTTGCAGCTTCCAGGATGTCCCTGGTAGGGACTCCCCTGAGAAAAGCTGTAGAGGTTGAGGTGGCTCTAGTGGAATGAGGCCTGATCCCCTGTGGGGGAAGGTTTTCCATGGTGTTTTGTAGCAGAAATGGATGCAGTGTGCTATCCATTTAGAAATGGTTTGTTCTGAAATAGCCTTGCCCTCTGCCCCTGTAGCAAAGCTGCCTAGCAGCTGGTCAGATTTTCTGAAAGGTTTAGTCCTGTCAAGGTAGAACCTGAGCTGTCTGTGCACGTCCAAGGAGTGCAGGATCCTTTCCCCTTTATTCTGAGGATTAGGAAAAAAGTTTGGCAAATGGGTGGATTGGTTTAAAGCCACACTGGATACCACCTTGGGCATAAAAGATGTTAGTCCTGAGGGAAACCCTGTCCGTATGGAAGATAATGAAGGGTTCCACAGCTATAAGGGCCTGTAACTCAGACACTCTTCCTACTGAAGTGATGGCTAGCAGTAAGACTGTTTTCCAGGAGAGGAATTTTAACTCTGCTGTAGCAGCAGGCTCAAAAGGGGGAAGGTCCCAGGCAGGAGTGGGGAGCTCTCCTACAGGGTCTTAAATTGTTAGCTCCTCTTAGGAACTGTTTGATCAAAGGGTGAGAGAAGAGGGGTGGCTCAGTATTGTAATGAGCTGAGATGGCAGAGGCATGAATCTTAATTGATGAGAAGGATAGGCCTTTGTGGAGCAGCTCTGCTACGTAATCTAGGATTTGAGGCAAGGAGGGCACTGCTATGTCCTTCCATTGAGATTGGCTCCAAGAACAGTATCTATTCCACTTTTCTGAACAGGATTTCCTAGTACTGGGCCTCCTGGCCTCAAGGAAAACATCCAGCATTTGTTTGCTGAGGGTTGTTGGTGATGTATTCACGGAATAAGCCAGGCTGCCAGGTACAGGGTTTGCAGCTGAGGATGCAAAATCTGTCCCTCCTGCTGGGACAGCAGAGAGGAGGTCTGCTGTAGGTGCCAGGGTGGCACTGCTGTCAGACTGCATAGAAGTGGGTACCAGTGCTGGCGTGACCTGTCTGGTGCAATAAGGATTGTCCTTGGCCTGTCCTGTCCTGTTTAATCTTGAGGAGTACTTTGGTTAGGAGGGGCAGAGGGGGAAAGGCATAGATTGAGAGGTTTTCCCATGTGATGGATAGAGCATCCACTTTCCAAGCTTGGTTGTGGGGAATTCAGGTGCAAAATTTGTTTAGTTGATGGTTTTGGGGGGGGGGGGGCGCAAAGAGGTCCACCTCTGGTGTCCCTCACCTGTGTATTAGAAGTTTGAATGAGTTTGGTTCCAGTTTGCACTTGTGTGGGAAAATTAGATTTCTGTTCAAGTCGTCTGCCAGTGAATTTTGTTTGCCTGGCAGGAACTGCAGATAAGTGGGTTTTTGTTGCCAGTTTCTTTAAGTAAGTAGTCAGTTGCTTTTGCTTGTCTGGCGTGAGATAAGCCATCTGGGCAGTTGTATTTAAGCTTGCACCCAGAAATATTATCTCTTGAGAGGGCACTAGTTTTGATTTCTTTTCGTTTACTGTGTACCCTAGGCCAGTTAGTAATCTTTTTACAAACGCCAGATGCTTTAGAAGAATGTCTTTGCTCTTGCTTGAATTAAACAATCGTCCAAGTAGGGATATATTTGAATTCCTTTTTGTCTGTAAAACGCAATTACTGGTGCCAGGCATTTTGTGAAGACCCTGGGCGCAGTAGATAAGCCAAAGGGCAGTGCAGAGAATTGGTAATGCATTGAGCCAGCTATGAATCTGAGGTATCTTCTGCAAGACTGTCTGACTGGGACATGCAGGTATGCCTCTTTTAGGTCCAAAGTTACGAGCCAAGCCTTCTTGCCTAGCATGGGCAGTAGCTGCTGTAGAGTCTACATCTTGAATTTTGGAACTTCCAGAAACGTATTTAGTATAGACAGGTCCAGTACTGGTCTCCAGGTTTTGTCCTTTCTGGGTACTAGGAAAAGTCTGGAGTAAAATCCTTGCCCCTGCTCTTGTTGTGGTACTTGCTGAATGGCCCTCATGTCCATGAGGGCTGTAATTTGTTTTTGTGCCTTTACCCACTGATTGTGTGGCAGGTCTGGCATCCCCTTTGACCTTGGTAGAGTGTGAAAATGGAACCTGTAGCCTTGGGACACTATGTTCAGGACCCACTTGTCTTGGGTAACCATTTTCCAATTTGATGAAAAAAAGTGCTAGTTTTCCCCCTAAGGGGGCTGCCAAAAGAAAAGTGCTTGGATCTGATAGAGGAAAGTCATTGGGACTGTTTCCTGTAAGGTTGTGATTTGTCTTCTCCGCTTTTGGAGGTAGGAGCATCCCATTATTTAGGCCTGTATGAGCCTTGGGGCTGAGATCTGCCTCTGGGACACCTGTATCTGCCTCTTTGTGGTCTGTCTGACACTGGAAAGGACCAATTTTTAGAAGGCCAGTTCCTGCTAAACCTGGGTGGCTGTACCTGTAAGAAATCCTTGACTGTCTGCATGGATTTTGCTTTATCCTCCATTTTTTCAACACCTCTTCTGCTTTAACACCAAACAAAGTATCATGCTGTAATGGTGCATCTAATAATTTTGCTTTAATATGATCAGGCAGATTCTGTTCCTTTAACCAAGCATGCCTTCTAATAGAACCTGTAACAGCAGCCCTGCAAGAGGCCTCCAGTGAATCATAACCACATTGCAAAGTATGCTTTCCCACTTGTTCAGCTGCATGCAATAAATCCTGCAATTCTTTGTTCTCTGAACATTCAGTATTTGTCAACAATTTCTGTTTAAGCAGTGGCATTAAATATTGCTGATATTTAAGCATATGAAACGGACAATTTAAAGCCCTTGCATCCAGGGTAGCAGAAGTGTAGACATTTTTCCCCCATCTGTCTAGAGCCCTAGAATCCCTATTCAGAGGGGACATGGTTTTTTGCAGTGGAAGCTTTAACCCCTTTGGGGCCCTGAGATATAGTTTCTGGGTCAGCAGCGGGGTTTTTATATAGGGGTCTGTGCTGAGGAAGTAGCAGAAAGTCTCTGAGCCTTTTCTTAGATTCAGAATAATCTTGGCTCTACCAGTGGAAATGCTCCCTCATAGTATGCAGGGTTTCCCCAAAAGAATAATCACCAGGAGGAGAGGCTGAAGGAATGGATTCTTCAGCATCAGAATCCTCATAGGGAAGCATGGAGTAATACTGTTCAGAAGAGGAATCAGAGGAAATAGAAACCTGATCAGAAGAATCATACTCTGTCTCTTGCCTAGGCCTCTTACCAGGAGGGGGATGGGAGCCCCTGATCAAAGTAATTAGGTCTTCGGCCATTTTGATCATCTGTTTTTTTAGCTTGGAAGTCTGAGTAGGAGAATTCTGTACTTGTTTCTTTGTCTTTAGAGCTGCATTAGTCTTTGTCTTTGAAGCTGAAAATGGCTTAATATATAGTTGTGTAGGTTTGAAGACACCCTCAGAAGCCGATGCCTGCTCAGCGGCTCCGGACCCATCTGAGGGAATGATTTCCGAGTGTCCAATACCTTGAGTATCCAGAGGGCCAGTCGGCTCCACGTGGGAGTCGGTAGCAGCCTGTGGCTCTGAGGTAGCGGGAGTCAGGGGCTGCGAAAGTGCCTCACTGAGAACCGGCGACTGGCCTAGCAGAGGCCTCGTCAGTTTTGGACCTCGGATGCCTATCCTTTTCCTTGTCCTTGCGTTTTTTGTAAACTCCTGTTGTCGGCTGGTCCGACGGCATTATATAATTAAAACTTCGGCCAAAGTAATGAAATAAAAAATCGAACAGACGCTTGATAGTGCGTTGGTTAAATCTAGCACAAAACCGACAGCTAGCAACGTTGTGATCAGGGCCTAGGCAAGGAATACAGTATGAGCGAAAATCCTTATGAGGTATTTGCTTCCCACAAGAAATACAATTGTTAACTTTTTCTGACATCGGTCTGGAGCAAGAAAAAAGTTTCCCCAACGGGGTACTTAGCTTTAATGAAGACTTTGGTTCTGAAATTCGGATTTGAAAATCTCAGGAGTCGGCCGACCGGCACTTGCGAATTGCTTTTGCTTCGAGCACTCTGCGGCAAGAAAGACTGAAGAAAATGGCGTCGGCTGCATCTTTTATACCCCTGGTGCACTGACGTTACGGAAGAGGCGACAGCAACTGATGCCGGACCTAGACTTTGGAATTCTGGCCAACTGAGGGTAGCCTGCCAGCAGGATAACCCAAGAGTAATGACTGCAACAGTGAAACACGATGAACATCATCCTCCAAATCAACTTGTATCAATTTCATTGCAACATCTTTAAAATGCATACACAGTGGACTGCTATAACTAGCATTCTTCTAGACAAAAGTACAAGATTCTTTTTATGAGCAGCAAAGCACTTCATTGTGCGACAGAAAAGGAGAAACAGCTATCCAAAAGAGAATGAGCTGCTGAAAAAAGCACTGTGAATTAAAAGAAAAAAATGAAGTATCCAAACAGTTTGACAGGTTAAATAAACACTGACTATGACCCTCAACTTAAATATGACGCGAGGGAATAAGGATACAGGGGAGCTGCACCTGTCTCCTGAGTAATTTGGGGCAGGGGGTTAATTTAGCATTCAAAGTCAAACAGAGCCTGCTAACGTCTCATTGGGAAGTGTGTTGGAGAGCTCATCGTTCGATTTCAGATTCTGAGTACAATCTCCTGTTCAGTCTGCAGATCACCAAAGGCACTTGTCTTTCAAAGGGGCAGGGTAACTGATGGGGATGATTATCAAACGTGGGAGACAAGCCCGATCACTTATATCCTCAGTATGCTCCTCCTTGGGAATACTGTGGGAACTGCTAGGGCTTACGGAAAACACTGATTTTCCCACTATGGATGGGGTTCACTTCCACCACTCAACCCTCCCCCCTGAAGAGGTAAAAATGGGCAAGGGATCTTGCTTAAGGGGGAGGAATAGGCTGGATGAAGAGGAATGAAGGTGTGATGGTCAAGCAAGGATCACAGCAAAGGATAAAAATCACCTACTGTATTTGCATTATGTAAAAATGACAAGCATCTGTTTTGTTTTACAGATTTCCTTGACAACAAACACAGAAAGGACTCCAAAGATGGACTGACCTAGAAGCACAATAATTAGAGCTATCCCTGCGTGAAAACTGGCAAAGTGTTAAAGAGGTAAAAATAACAAATTTGGGAAAATTTGGTTACTGGCTAGACACCACTTGAATGTCAACAAAGAAAAACATGGGGGTAAAATCAACTAGAAAAACAGAAGAAAAAATTCTGGACAAGAAAAAGCTCAAAGATGATCAGCAGGAAGTAGACATACATGCAGCAAAAATACAAGGAGATTGCAACAGAAGAAAAAGCATATCAGAAGTGATTAAAATGAATGGAATTTTGGAATACTGTTCAACAAATTAAAAAACACTATTTAAGATTACTACTGTGTTTCCCTAATCAATCTGATGAACTGCTAAGTTTGAAGTCAGAAGTAAAAGTGAAGGAAATTGGAACAGAAATTGAAATATCAAATGAAGACTGTTTTCAGAAAATGGCACATATAGCTCAGAGTACAGAAAAAAATGAAAGTTATGTACTCACCATAACAATAAATCCATTTGGTCTGTCTGGTTCAACCTGTGGGACTTCAGCTTCGACATCGGCCAGTTCAAAAGACTTTACCACACTTAGCTCTGCCTCCCTTAGCCATAAATCCCAGTTTGTCCATCAACCCCCAGATTGAGTTTGCACTACGACATACACATGAAGATAGAACAAATGCAATTAAAACTCTCTCTCCCACCACTTGGGATAAGGCAACCCAGGGGAAAGCAAGACTCCAAAAGAAATAAATGACATCCAATATTCAGTTATCACAGGAGGAAAGACTAGTGATATCAACATTAATGTAGGGGATACAAAGATGGGGAGGTCGAACCAAATGGAGACAGACAACATGAATCCATTGTTATGGTGAGTACATAACTTTTATATCCAATGTTGCCTGCTCCATCTGACTTCAACCTGCAGAATAGAGTTCCCAACCACAAACAACTCCAAAGGGACTAAGGCAGGACATTCCAAAACACAGAGGAGCCAAAGGAAGCCCTGGATCTAGATAAAATGTCCAGCTTATAATGCAACACAAAGGTGTGGTGATCCAGCCAAGTGGCAGTAGCACAAATATTGTCCATAGGGCCTTTAGAAAGGAAAGCTGCAGAGTTAGCTACAGCCCTTGTAGAATGATCTTTATGCTTGCGTATAAGTGGTCTTACCTGTCAAGGAATATGCAAACAAAATAAAATCTGATAGTCACTTGGGTAAAGTCACTTTAGACACAGGACAACTCAGCCTGGATTTTGAAAAGGAGACAAACAGTCGACTAGATTTTCTGAAAGACTTGGTACGGTCAAGCTTGAATCTCAATTGCCTATAAACATCTGAATAATGTAAAAGATACTGACTTTTGTTGGAAAAAACACGGGGAGATGAATGGAACTATTAATGTTATTCTCAGAAGCTACCTTAGGTAGAAAAGAAGGACCGATACAAACAGAAACCGTGTCTTTGTGGAACGCCAAATAAGGGGTTGAAGAATCAAGCACTTGCAATTCTGAAATCCTTACAGCATAAGTAACTACCAGCAAAAACAATGTCTTCCAATGCAAAAGCTTTAAGTCAAAGGATCCTGAAAGTTCAAAAGGACCACCAACTACAACCTGAGAATGAAGGGCAGATCCCAGGAGGGAGCTGCTCTCGTACTTGGGGAAGAAGGAGTCAAGTACTTTTGAGAAAAGGCTTGGAAATCTTAAGGGACACCAAAGGCACATTATCCCTACCAATGTGAAAATTAGAAATGGCCACTAACTGTACTTTGATAGTAGAAATGCTACAACCTGAACTAAACTCAGCCAGAAAATCCAACACGGTCTCCAAAGGGGTAGAAAAGGGTAGAGTCCCTGAACCTCTGACCATAGAAACAAACCTTTTCCACTTAATAGTACATACTTTTCTAGCAGATTCCTTTTGAGAAGGCGACAAAATATAAACTGTTTGAGAAAGCTTGTGATTCCTGGCCATCAAGGGAAAGGGAGGAACCATGGCAGTCAACTTGATGAACTGAAAACTGGGGGGATTCTACACCTGCAGCATGAGAAATGAGATACAGAATGGGATTCAGTACCCAAGGAGTGTATTTCAGAAGAGGCTAAAAGAAGGGAAATCTCACATGACAAGGCCAAAAGGGGGCAATGACTATCACTCTGGTTCTGCAGTGGGCTATTTTCTGTTGAAACTGTACCATCAAAAGAACTGGGGGATAAGCACAAAGTTGTCCCAGGGACCAAGCAAGCACTAGAACATCCGGGTGTGACTGACCCAGGGAGGCTGCAATGGTATGATAACTGCTGCACTTGGTGACAGTGTGACTCAACGCAGAAAAATACGAGCTGCCACTGCCAGATTTAGGGACCACTCATGATGTAATAAAATACTCCTGCTGAGGATGTCGGCCAGAATGGTGGACTCTCCTGGGATATGTGCCGATACCAGAAACTGCTGAGAGGTGATCACCCACTGCCAAACTCTCATGGCCTCCTGACAAGGAGGGTAAGAGTGTTCACCACTGTTTTTTTTGAGATACCAGACAACTGACATATTTGTCTGTCTGTATCAGCATCAGACCTCTGGGAAGGACATTCCGAAAGGCCTGCAATGCAAGGAGAGCTGTTCTCATTCAGAGCACTGATGTGAATCTGCGCATCTGCAGAAAACCAGGACCCTTGAACGGTCATTCCTTCAAAATGGCACCCCACCTCCAGGAGGAAGCAAGCATTTGTGGTGACCATGGCCAAAGGAAAAGGAATCACAAATGGGTCTCCTTTTGCGTACCAAGGGGGACTATAGCCACAATTGAATTTGAGAGACACTTTTAACTGTACAGGGAAATCCAAGGGATGGCTAAGGAAGGACTAGTGAACAACCAGAGTTCATTGTAGGGCCCTCAATGTGATATCTGGCCAAAAGAACTAGTCCAATCGACACTGCCATATGACCCAGAAGTTTCATAACTGTGTGAACTGGTGGTTTCAGAGTTGCAAGAACAGACAGATCCTGTGCCCGAATGCTGTAAACTCTTGAGTTTAGGAGCCTAGCAATTTGATGGATCATATCTAAATTACACCCTATGAACTTAACTTGTACCAGCTGAAGGCTCAATTTTGGACAGCTGACTGGACTGCTTAAGTTGTTGCACAACTGGAGTAAGGAGTCCTTGGCCATGATCAATGAAGCCTTTGTGGGGGTACTGAGGAGCCAAGTGTCCAGGTATGGAAAGACCTGAAACCCTGAGCCAGGCCACAACCACTGCCACACACTTGGTAAACACCTGGGGGGAATAGGTGGTCTGTGATCAGACCAAATGGCAGGGCCCTGAACTGGTAAAGAAACCTTTACGAATGCCAAGCTATTCTGATGTGACGGTAAAACTATTCTTGAGGTCTAATGAGCACATCCAATCTGCTCTTCCTCAACAGAGGTTAAGATGGACTGCACTGTGACCATCTGGAACTTGGTCTTTTTGATGAACTGCTTCAGCTTACTCAAATCCTGAGGTCCTGTGTTTTCTTCGGAACTAAAAAGAACATGGAAGAGACCCCAGATTATCAGGTCTGGTGGGATCTCCTGAATGAATAAATTTATGAGCCGCTTTTGCATCTCTGCCACTAAATAAAGTCTCTGACTGGGTGAACATCCGGGGAGACATTTTGGATGATAGTTTGGGATGTCTGAAAAGGGAATGTAATAATCTCTGGATACGACTCTCAACTCCCAGGTGTCTGAGGTGTTGGCCTCCCAAGTTTTTGGGTGGAGAGCTAGATAACCACCGACTGCCTCCAGAGAAAAGCAGCCTGGAAATCTTACAGGATCACTGGAAAGCCTACCAGAAAAAGCCCCACAGAATCCCTCATTCTGTGGGCTGCCTGTGCCCCACAGCAGCATCCATTATGATTCACCCCTGCCCTAGGGAGTAACCCTTCAGAGAAGCATCCTGGGAAGAAAACTCCAACTTCCTGAAGAGAGACTCTTATCCCACTTTGATTCCTAGAAAAGGTTTGCTGGGGGGGCAGAAAAGCATACGCAGATGGCAGACAGACTTCCCATCATGCTCACTCCTTGTCAGTGTCCTTAACCTTGGGACCAAACAAAAAGGACCCATCAAAAGAGGCAATGATGGATGCTTTGAAACAGTCCACAAACTTACACAACTGCATCCAAGTGTGGGACCACACTGTAATCCCTGAAGTCAGACGTTCAAAATGTTACATCACCTGCGTTAGAAATGAGTCTCATTGAAGTGTTGGCAATGGAAACCATGGTAGACATCACAGTCTCCAGCTCTTTGAGTATCCAGAGACTGCTGTATCTTGAAGATACTTGACACTTCAGACACTAGGTCCTGTTGAAGTTTTGCCAAATGAAATAAGCAGTTAAGTGACCTTGACGCAAAAGTGGTTTAGGCACAGGCAAGCTTTCTTAACCAATACAACACCTAAAACTCCCTGTTCAGATGGTGGATTAAGGTGCTCTCCTCAGAAATCTCCTTCTTGGTGGCTGCTGCCACAATGGCATCAACGGCCAAACTCTTACTCCAATGAAGCCTGCCTTTGGAAGGGGCAATAACTTTATCTGGCTTTCTACAAATGGGTTCCTATGTGCTGGACTCCTGCCATGTCCTCTGGGAAACCTTTGTCCATTTAAAAACTCCTAACGCTATGACACAAAAATACACCAACACCACAACATGACAAATGGGTAAAAAACTATGCATGGAAAAGGGAGACAAACTACACTTCCCACTTAATGACAAGACCTAACACTACCTGGACAAAACTACTTACACAGGTAAGGGAAGAAAAAATCTTTGTTACATCAAAGGAATCCCTCTGCACGAAAGGCAATTGCACAGCTCCAGTAATATGAAATCCAAAAGCCAAAAGATGAGCCAGCAAACTGTGAGACTGAAATAATGTTTATTCAATGAAAAAACAAACCAGTTTTGGCTGGTATACACCACCAGCCAAAACCGGTTTTTCATTGAATAAACATTATTTCATTCTCACAGTTTGCTGGCTCATCTTTTGGCATTAAGAAAAAAAATCTTACCAACAGCTACTCTGCTAACCCTTCAAGAACAAAAAAGTAAAGTGGAGCCAAAGACCAAGTTGCAGATACAAATGGCAGCAAACTAGAGTTGGGAGAATGGGAAGTTATGGGTAAGGGGGATGGGGCCAAGCAGCCCAGAGACTTTTGAATTGGCCAGTGTCAGATCCAAAGTCCCACAAGATGAAGCCAACATCAGATCCTGAATTTTTTTTTTTTTTTGCAGTAACTAACTTTACAAAGACAAAAATAAGTTAACTGGACTGGCAAGGATCTGATAACAGACAACAGCATCAGATTTATGGTCTTAATTTAGCTTTCAGAAAGAAGCCAAGGCCCATACTGGCTAAAATATAGTCATACCAGCAGGAGTACAGGTTTCTGACAAAGTTAAGGTAAAAAGGAAAGGTGTCGAAAATTGGTGATGCCAGGGTATTTGTGGAAAATCACTAGTAACTTTGTACTAGGCAAAAGAGCTGTTGAGCTTATTCCAGTCATTAAAGACTTGTTGTGAGGATGGGGTGAAATTCCAGCTGCTGTACCTGGTAGTCTTTAAAATATTTTTCCAGGTGAGTCAAAAATGTATATGGATGCAGATCAAGCTTTGGAGGATAAAGTTCCGTCAACCAAACTCCAACCATCAAGATGAAGAGAACTTTGTTTCTTCTGGACCCAACACAAGTTTTCATCACCACCATTATCAATCCCTTTTATTTTCAACATGGGGTTGGAGATTGTGTCAGCTGTCACCATCTCTCTCAATTCAATGCCATGTTCCTAGCTTCTTCAACAGTCATGCCGGACTGCCACAGGTCTTTCATACAATTAATCTTCATTAGATGCCTCTAGTTTCCTTTTGCCAACTTCTAGTCTGTTTCAAATCATCAGATTGTTTTCTGCTTTTCTGGACATGTGCATGAACCAGTGTAATATGTTCTCTTTGACCTTCTCTGCAATTGGAGCTAGACTGGTTTTTGCTCCAATGTCCTCATTTCTTCCTTGTTTCCATAGTGTGTGTATCCTATCATGCGTCACAGACACCATCTCCATCACCTCTAGCTTCAAATTGTTCTGCTTTTACTGCCCAAGTTTCTTTATCATCCAGTAGTAGTGGTTGGACCACTGTTTTGTACACCTTACTTTTCAATTTATTTGACATTCTTCTGCCATACACTATCCCTGCCACACAGGATGGCTGCAACCTCTCTGATTCTAGCTTTGATCTCCTCATTCAGACTTCCCCTTCTCAACCACCTTTCCCAGGTATTCGAAGCTGTTAACCTATTCCACTATTTTCCTTTCTAGCTAAATTTCCAGTTTCTTACAATTCCCCCATTTGTTGCCATTACAATTGTCTTATTTGTACTCAGTTTTAACTCATGTGCCTTGAGGTTTGCATTCCATTTCTCTATCCCTTGATGAAATTCTTGTTCAGTCTGCCTGTAATGCCACATCTTCTGCATACAGCAACTCTACTGACTGGTCCTCTCCAACTTGTTTGCTGATGCAGCCCATCACCAGTATGAAGGGCAATGGGTTGAGAGCTAAACCCTGAGGCGCACAGACTCGCACAGGGAACCCCTCTGTGAGATTAAACACTATTCGCAATTTAGTCACTGGGTCCTTGTACACAGCCTGCACTAATTCTACCCATATTTCTGGGACTTCAAATCACTGCAGGACTGCCCAAATCAGATTTTTTGGGACCTTATTATATGCTTTCTCAAGTTTTGGAATGTCCACTTGGACATGCACTTCAACTCTAACTTCTTCTCAACTATCCCTCTCGCTGTAAACAATGGGTCAGTTGTGCTTGTGACGACCACGCCCTGGCCCAGCAATCAAGGAGCCTCAATCCTCACCACTAACACCAGGGAGGTAGTCTCATAGAAGAGAGGAAAGAATAACTAATGCACACAGTAAAGTACAATTTCCCTTAAGTGCACACAGAGATCAGTCAGTCAAGTCTGGGGCTGGTTGCTCCTTTGCTCACCAGATACGCAATAAGACTCCCCACTGGCACAGCTATAGGGTCCAGGTCTCAGCCTAGCTGGGCATGCTAAAACCTCCAGTACTGCTCTCTGTCCAACTAGTGCTTCGTGTCCCTGCCCAAGTAGCTGACAACACACACAGAGATAAGTATTTATTCAACTTCACAGACACTCCTGGGAAAGGCTGACAGATTGTCCAGTTGTGCCCCTTTACCCAGGACATACAGTAGTAATCCTTGTCACCACCCAGCTAATATCATCAGCTACTAAAAGGGCTTTAAAGGGTGTCCAATTATTACAGTGCAATATTATTATCCAAAGGTAGTATGACTAATCAGTCTCAAGGCTTATTGGAAGGGCTTATTAAAATAAACTCTATAAAAATATAATGTACTCTAAAGCATACTTAATCTCTACATAAACCCGCCACAGGTAGAAGGTTTTCAAAATATTTACTAATAAATAATTAAAGCAGAAGACAAAACTACTACACCACAGAGATATCTAAGAGTTCAGAGATCACACAAACTTAGAATAATACAGTAGGACAGGTCTGATTTCAAATAAAAATACCTAATTAATCTTTACTAGCTTTAACTATTACTACAAGATATCACAGTGCTAAAACTTACATGTGGGCATAAGGCAGAGTGCTGATAAGTTGGATATCAAGATCAAAATGCTTTAAGTCTCTTGTGAGAAATAGTATTTAAACATTACTAACAAACATGTTTGCTGGGACCCTCCCAAATTACATCATTTTGACACAGATTTTCGCAGTATTCATATTGCATCATCTTGACACCTGGTCTGAGTTCTCAGGCCACAAACTGCATTATTTAGCAATCCAACACCAGCTCAGAAACTTACAACAATACAAGACATTTCACATGTAACAGAAACCAGAGCAATAAAGCACATTCCACATCTAAATTCTGGTCATAAAACTTTAGCCTTAAAACAATAGGCATGAAACCTTCATCCAGACTCAATGGAGCCGAATTCTAACATGAAAGTGTCACAAGTTTCACTGGGCCAGTAAAGTGCAATGTTGTCACATATTCTGCAGTTCCACATTTCACAGTATTCTTTTACATAAGAAAAAATGCCTGTATTTTACATTTATTTACAAATGCCAGAATTATATATCAAATTCTATTTGACTAGGCTGGCAGCCTTCGCTCATCCCTCCCCAATCTTCACAGTGCAGAATCCTGACCTGACTCAGAATTGCTCATGTTGTACTTTACTTTTTATTACTCTGCATACTTTCTACTACTCTGTGTACTCATTTATCAATCACCCTCTCCAAAACGTTCATGCAGTGTGACAGGATTTTGATCTCTGTACCGCCCACAGTACTGGATGTCCTCTTTTGTTCTTTACACTGGCACTAGTATGCTTATTCTCTAGTCATCTGAGATAAGCTTCTCTCCATACTGTTAGGAGTACCCTCAGGAGCCATTTACAGTACAGAGTCGATTATCTGAACTAATTGGGACATAGGGTAGTTCGGATAATCAAACATATAACTGAATCAAATGAAAAAAACTTCTAAGTGTGCTTCTGATTAAACAAAAAAATAAAAATAAAACAAATATATTGTAAGTACAAAACGGTATAGTATATTAAATACCAACGATAAAAGTCAAGACCCAAGTCAAGATACTGGTAAAGTAAAACTCTGGGATGATAAAAATAATAAATACCAGAACATGGCTGGCCACGGATAAATAACTATTTGAAACAATCATTACTGTGAGTACATAACTTTCATATCTGATTATGTCTGCTCTATCTGGATTCATCATGTGGGATGGAGTTCCCAGCCATAATAATCTCTCTGGCGGAACTAGAGGAGGACATTCTGCAACACAGTAGAACCAAAAGAAGCTCCGGACCTGGATTGAATGTCTAAGCTTATAATGCAAGACAAACGTATGATGGCCCAACCAGGCAAGCAGCATTACTGATATCATCCATAGGTACTATGCAAAGAAAAACTGTACAAGCAGCTAAAGCCACAGCTGAAGGACCTTTAGGCTTTTGTAGAAGAGTCTTGCCTTTCAAAGAATATGCAAACAAAATACAATCTGACAGCCACTTGGATAAAGTTAATTTAAATACAGGTGAGTCCAGCCTGAATTCTGAAAAGAACTACTACCTAAATTTCCTGAAAGATTTGGTACAGTCAAGACAAAATTGCAGCTTCTTATACACATTCAAACAACGCAAAGGGTGATCACCTCCATTGGAAAAACTGGGAAAGAACACAGGAAGATGAATAGAGCTGTTGAGGTTATACTTGGAATCTACCTTGGGTAAAAAATAAGGATTCATATGAAGAGAAACCCTGCACTTATGGAAAATCAAATAAGGAGGGGGCGAATAAAGTACTTGCAATTCTGAAACCCTTCTGGCAGAAGTAATCGCCACCAAAAACAAGGCTTTCCTACACAACTTCAAATCCGAGGAGGATGAAGGCTTAAAAAAGGGACCACTCAGAACCTGAAGGACAATGGGAAGATCGCAGGGGAACCGGATTTCATACTGGTGGATGAAAAGAACCTTAAAGAAAAGGCTTAAAAATTCTTCGGAAAAGCCAACGGCATGCTAGCTCTACTGATATGGAAGTCTGAAATGGCCACACACTGTACCCCGATACAACAGAAGGTACAGCTGAAGACAAACAACCCAGCTAGGCAATCCAAAACTAATTCTACGTGGGCTGAAAGGAGGTCAAGCCCCTGAGCCTCAGTCCATAAAACAAATCTCTTCCATTTACTATTATACACTTTTTCTAATGAATTCTTTCTAAGATGACAATATAAGAACAACTGCCTATAAAAGCTTGGGAGTCCTGGCCATGAAGAGAACTGGCAGAAACATGGTCAAGTTGAGGGACTGCAGACTGGGGGGATCCAGCCTTGCTGGATGAGAGATGAGATCCGTAAAGGGATCCAACACACACATGGGGGGGGGGGTCAGAAGAGGCCATAGGAAGGGAAATCACACCAAACAAGGCCCAAAGTGGATGATGATTATCGGCAACAAGTTGCTTTCTACAGAAACGTCACTATCAAGGTAACTGGGGGATAAGCATAAAGGAGATCTGGGGGCAAAGCAAACATCAGAGCATCCTTGAGTGCCTGTTCTGAAGGAGGAGGAGGAACAAGGGCATAATAGCTGTAGCACTTCGGGTTGGAAAGGAACGCAAACTGGTCACTACACAGAGTGTCCTAGCACCGCAAAATCCAACCTGTCCCTGTCAAATTTAGGGAACACTCGTGGAACAATAGAATACTGATGCTGAAGTTGTCGGCCAGAATGTTAGACTTCCCTGGGATGTGCTTTGTTACCAGAAACTGCTAAGAAATGATTGCCCACTGCCACACACTCATGGCCTCCCAAGCAAGAGGGTAAGACTGGTACACCTGGTTTGCTGAGGTATCAGATGCTAGACATCCTGTCTTACTGCAATGCAGTACTACAACCTGCCACTCTGGCTACTCGATCAGCCAAGTTAGAAATGAATCTCTCAGAAACACTGGTGATGGGAATCAAGGTGGACAGGAGTCTGCAGCTACTTTAGGGTACCTGTGTCTTAAGAGTGCTCATCACTTCTGAGACAAGATCTCCTTGAAGCCTTGTCAACTGTAATAAAGAAGTGCCCTGAAAGTAAAGGTAGATGAGACATAGGATCATTTTCCTAACTGATCCAGTGCCAGAGACTCCCTGTTGGGGGGGAGATGGTGTGAACGGAGGAGCTCTTTTCAGAAATATCCTTTATGTGGCTGTTGCCACCACAAGAGAAATTGGAGGCCGGACCCTTGCTCCAATGAGACATGTCTTTGGGGGGAGTGGGCAAGAACTCTGCCCTGTTCCTGAGGGATTGATTCTGCTGTGTTAGGCTCCTTCCATGCCCTTTAATAAACCACATCTATGAGTGAATCTGGAGGGGGAACTGCCCAAGGTGTGGATGGGCCTATGCCAAAGGTCTCCAGAAAAACTGACTACTCTGGAGAAGGAGCTTCAGTGGGTCAACCCTCGCACTGGTGAAGCAGCTCCAATAAATTGCCAAAAGAGGCGTCATCATGTGGGGACTTATCCAAGCTCAAAAATGCAGTTGCAAACCACATTTTCTGGCAAAGGTGTGATGCTGGTCATCTGTGACAAGGCAAGTCTCATCTAAAGAACAAAGTACAGTTGTGTACACTTGCCATAAATGTAGATGCTAGAGTGTATTCACTGTTGCAGTCATCACATTTGGGTTATCTGACTACAGGAAGCCCTCAGCCAGCCTGAATACCAGAGTCTGTGGATTTCTGCATCGGATGCTGTCGCTTCTTCCATGATGTCAGGTCGTCAGGATTATAAAACATGCAGCCAACGCCATTACATCAGTTTTTCTTGCCCCAGAAGTCAAGTGCCCTCACAATAGGAAGCAATTGTATGGTATGGTACACCCCCATCAAAAAGCAAATACACAAAAAAAATAAATATACCAACAAGAAGGAAAGGTAGAACCAAGAGAAGTCAGGGGGCTGGAGGGAGGGTAACCAGGACTGCAACAGTGAATAATCTCGAACATCTACATTTATGGTCAAGTGTACACAACTGTACTACGTTCTTCGTGTTTCACTGTTGCAGTTATCACATTTGGGGTGATTCCCAAAGCTAAGGAAGGGAGGAGGAAGTTAAAGAGCATAAGGGCCAGCTATTAAGCCCTGCAAGACTGCAGCGGCAAATCCAGCTCTGGATTTAGAAAAGACAGGCATATGGAAATGCTTGGTGAAGGTATGTACAGAGCTCCAGGTAGCAGCTTCTAGGATGTCCCGGGTAGGGACTCCTCTGAGAAATGCCGCAGAGGTAGATGCAACCCTGGTGGAATGTGATCTTATCCCCAATGGGGTAGGTTTTCCATGGTGCTTGTAGCAGAAATGAATGCAATGGGCAAGCCACTTGGAAATGGTTTGCTTTGAAATGGGCTTCCCCTCTGCCCCTGCAGCAAAGCCAACTAGCAGCTGTTCAGATTTGGAGAGGCTTAGTCCTGTCCAAATAAGAATCTAACTTGTCTGTGCACATCCAGAGAATGCAGTATTTGTTCTTTGTTTTGTGGATTAGGGAAAAAAGTAGGCAAATGAAAGGACTGATTTATGGCCACACTAGACACCACTTTGGGCAAAAAGGAAGGATTAGCCCTGAAGGAAAACTTGTCCGCATGGAAGATAATGAAGGGTTCCACTGCCATGAGGGCCTATAATTCAGACGCTCTTCTCCCTGAAGTGATGGCTAGAAGAAAGGCTGTTTTCCAAGAAAACAATTTCAACTCTGCTGTTGCAGCTGGCTCAAAGGGGGGGGGGGTGAGCATTTCCAATACAAAGTTAAGGTCCCAGGCTGGAGTGGGAGCTCTCCTGGGGGGGGGGGGGGGTCTTACATTTTTGGCCCCTCTAAGGAATTGTTTTAGCAAGGGATGAGAGAAGAGGGGTGGCTCAGTATTATAATGTGCTGAAATGGCGGAGGCATGAAGTTTAATTGCCAAGAAGGATAAGCCCTTGTGGAGCACTTCTGTTAAGTACACTAGAATATGAGGTAAGCTGGGCACCGTTGCACCCATCCCCTGAACCTGGCTCCAGGGGCATTATCTTTTCCACATTTCAGCATAGGATTTTCTAGTACTAGGCCTCCTTGCCTCCAGAATTGACATCCAGTACCTGCATATTGAAAAATGCTAGAGGAGAGCTCAAGGAATTAGCTAGGCTGCAAGGTTCAGGGTTTGAAGATGAGGGTGCAGAATCTGGATCACCTGCTGGGACAGCAGGGAAGGGGTCTGAAGCAGGTGCCATGGTAGTAGCAGTGTCATACTGCACAAGGGGGGGCACACCAGTGCTGGCGCAGCCAGTCCTTGGCTTGCCCTGTTGGATCTTTAGTAGCACCTTCGAGAGGAGAGGCAGAGGGGGGAAAGGCATAAACCAAGAGGCTTTCCCACGTAAAGGACAGGGCATCCACTTTCCAAGATTGAATGTGGGGAGTTGTGCAGAATTTGTTCAATTGGTAGTTCTGAGGGGAGGCAAACCGGTCTACCTCTGGAGTCCTCCATTTGTTCAAGAGGTTGAATATTTTGGGTTCTAGTTTCCATTCGTGTGGATCTTTGAGATTACTGCTTAAGTCATCTGCCAGTGAATTTAGTTTGCCTGGCAGGAATTTTGCTTGCAGGTGTACTTGGTAGCTCAAGGCTGTATTCCACAGTGCTATGGCTAGTCTGCAGAGAGGGTACGAGTGGGTTCCCCCGCTTGTTTATGTACCACATAACTGTGCTGTTGTCTGCCCTTACCAATAGTTGCCCTGGAAGAATACGGTCTTTGAAGGCTGTCAGAGCATTCTGTACAGCTAATATTTCTTTTTGATTGATATGCAAGTGCATCTGTCTCGGGTTCCATTTGTCCTGAATGCACTGCCCTATCATGTAAGCCCCCCATACAAAGTCTGATGCGTCTGTTGCTACGGTTTGGGCAGCAGGGGGTAGAGTGCAAGAGAGTCCCTTGTTGTGGTAGCAGGCCTCCGCCCACCAAAGGAACTCTGTCTTCATACAAGGAATGATAGAAATCATTGTTTCCATGCCCTGAAAATGTTGACACCATAGGCTTTTTAGATACCATAGGAGTTTCCTCATATGCAGTCTTGCATATGGAATTAGCTGAATGCAAGAGGCCATGAACCCCAAAGCTTGCAGTATTTTCCTTGCAGATAGATGGGGTTTTGTGGCCAATGGTTTGAAGTAAGTTGTCAAACTTGTTTCTCCGGAGTGAGGAATGTCATCTGGGAAGTTGTGTTCACGCTTGCTCCCAGGAATACAATCGGTTAAGCAGGGTACTAGGTGAGATTTCTTTTCATTGATGGTGCATCTCAGTGAGGTTAGAAGTTTCTTTACAAATGCCAGGTGTTGTAAAAGTCCTGGCTTTCTGCCTGAATCAGACAATCGTCCAAGTATGGGTAAATATGAATATTTCTCTGCCTGCAAAATGCAATGGCTGGAGCTAGACACTTTGTAAACACCCTGGGCGCAGTAGATAAGCCACAGGGAAGTGCAGAGAACTGAAAGTGCATGGAACCCGCAATGAAACATAGGTATCTTCTTATTGGGATGTGCAGGTAAGCTTCATTTAAGTATAGGGTTGCCAGCCAGGCATCCTTGGCTAGCATAGGAAGAAGCTGTTAAAGAGTTAGCATTTTGAATTTTGGAACCACCAGAAAGGTGTTGAGAATACAGAGGTCCAGAAAGTCTTCAATAAAATCCTTGTCCCCTTTGTTCTGCTGGGACAAGTTGACTAGCCCGGATACGGAGGAGAGAGAGAACCTGCTGTTGTACTTCCGCCCATTGATTTGGGGGGGTAGGTCTGGTCAACCATTTGGGGTTGGTAGTGTGTGGAAGTGGAATCTGTATCCTTGGGAAACTATGTTCAAAACCCATTTTTCCTGGGTAATGAGTTCCAAGTTTTTTGCATGCAGGGCGAGCTTTCCTCCTAAGGGAGGAGGTAGTTGAACAAGGCCTGGAAGGGTTAAGGTTAAGTCATTGTGCCATTTTTCCGTAGGGGGGTGGCTTACTACTCCCTGCTTTGTAAGTGAGAACTCCACAATGCTTAGAACTGTGCATAGCCTGAGACTGTAGCCTAGGTTGTCTGCAGTACCTGGGTTTGGACTGAAGGCCTGGAAGGGACTGGAAAGGGCCAGTACTTTGAAGGCCAATGCCTACTGAATCTAGGAGGCTGTACTTGTAGGAAATCTGTAATAGTTTGCAAAGATTTAGCTTTTTCTTCCACCCTTTTGAGGACTTCTGCTTTGTTGCCAAAAAGGCGGTCTTGGTTTAAGGGAGCATCTAGCAATTTAGCTTTAACATGATCTGGCAAGTTTTGATCCTTAAGCCAAGCATGCCTTCCAAGTACAGACCCAGTGACAGCAGCCCTGCAAGATGATGCTAAAGCGTCAAAACCGCATTGCAAAGTATGTTTACCAACTTGTTCTGCAGAATGCATTAAATCTTGCAATTCTGTGTGTTCAGCACAGTCAGGAATCAACATCATTTTCTGTTTAAGTAGTTCCACAAAATGCTGCTGATACTTAAACATATGACACTGGCAATTTAAAGCCCTAATGGCCAAAGTAGCAGAAGTGTATACCTTGTTACCCCATCTGTCTAAGGCTCTAGAATCTCTATCAGAAGGGGTAGGATTTTTGGCAGCAGTCACCTTAATGCCTTTTGGTCCTTGGGAAGTGGTCTCTGGATCCGCAGGAGGATTCTTGAAGAGGAACTTGTGAGAGTCAGGTACTCTGTAGTACCAGTCAGGTTTTCGGGGAGCTGGAGATAAAGTGTCTGGGGTAAGGCTAGATTCCAAGAGAGCATCATCTACAATGTCCAGAACAGGAGGGACAGCTACAAGCCTGTGTTGAGGCAGGAGTAAGAATTCCCTAAGTCTCTTTTTGGACGCAAGATAATTCTGGCTTTCCCAGCGGAAATGCTCCCTAAGAGTATGCAAGGTTTCACCGAAAGAAAAATCTTCTGGAGGGGAAGCAGAGGGAATGGAATACTCTGCATCAGAAC
>NC_056726.1:768399920-768402420 GCF_019279795.1 Protopterus annectens | reverse complement strand
ATACGGCCAAACTGGAGGCTGAGCTCTCTCAACATAGGACTGGCAAGACCAGACAGGAGGAGAAGGTAACCACACACAATACATACCCAGTCACACATGGTACCATCACAACTTCAAATCATACACATACTCACACAAAGACATACTCGGAGGCTCTGATCAAAAATTTACCAAAACAGCAGAGGCCACCAAAGCAGACACCCAAACAACTACCACCTCACGACCCAACACATGCAACACATAGACCACACAGTCAGAGTGTCAAACAGTCACAGCCCTTAAGGCCAAACAAAATGCCAGACACACTTGTCATTGGTGATTCCATAGTCAGACACACTGACGCCCCGCCACCAGACTGAGTAAAGAGAAGGTCACAGTAAGCTGCCTGTCGGGCGCCAGAATCCGCCACATAACGCAAGCACTCAGGTCTCTCAACAGCAGGTACACGACTCAGTCATTGTCCACGCTGGTGTCAACGACCTGAGACGCACCTCCTTGGACTACATGAAAAGGGACATCGAGGAGCTCTCTGATTATGTAGCCCAGGCAGGTATGACCCTGACCTTGAGCAGTATCCTACCTTCACCTAGAATGATGCCACAATACAGTGATAAGATGATCAGCTTTAATAATTGGCTTAAATTCTGGTGTCATTCAAAGGGGATCCAATGTCTGTCTGCCTGGGATGACATGCTGGACAAGCCACGCTGTTTCAAGGGACGGCTTGCACCTGTCACCCCTGGCTTCCGGATATTGGCAAAGGCTCTGCCACCCCATAGTGCCTTTTTAGGCAAGGCTCAAATTCTAAACCTACCACCCTAGAACACCAAAAAGGAAAAAACTAAGGGTAATGCTGCTCAATGCCAGAAGTCTCAATCTCAAGATGCACGCACTGAGGCCCTTCTCAATATGGAGAACATCGATGTCTGTGCTGTGACAGAAACCTGGTTCAAGGCTCCTGAGAGCACCCCAGCACTAACAGGTTTCACCTCATATCATGCTCCGCCCCAAAACCGGACAACACCAAGAAAGGAGGGGTGTCCATATTCATAAAGGACACCCACACCTCAAGGTTGGTGGCAACGCGATGCATCGGAGACCATCCAGGTGCAATTAACCATAGGCAAGACTGCTCTGCAATTTGTAGCATGTTACAGGCCACCTCTCAAACTCAGGAACCTCACATGGCCTTCCTGAAAACATTGAGGGGATAAATGTATCTCCAAACACCATCATACTAGGTGACTTCAACTACCCTAATATAGACTGGGAACACTACTCAAGCCCAACACTCTAACCCAAAGATTCCTGGAGTTCATAAACTCAAATGCCATGGAACAACTAGTCACCATCCCCACAAGAGGAGAAAACATACTTGATCTCATCATCACGAACATGGGATCAAAATGTTCAACACCGAAGTATACCCTCACTGGTGAGATCAGATCATAAACTAATCTCGCTGGAGGTCCTCATCCCGCCCCCACCTGAAACAAAAAGACCACAGTGAAAAACTTCTCAAAAGCCGATTTCACACTTCTAAAAACTAGTGTGGTCTCCTTTAAGGCCCCTGAGCCAGTGGTAAACATTACTCAAACCGCTGAATCACTTACAAATGCCTTCTACCAGCACCTACAGGACTGCATGGATCAGGCAATCCCAAACAAAACTAAGACTCTCTGTACCAAAGGTAAGCCTAGAGTCTGCTGGACCAGAGCCATAAGCAAGCACTACAACAAAAGGAGGAAGCTACTACAAGATAGAGCAAAATCCTTGAAAGGTAAGACACCTTTGATCATTATAAGTAAAAACTAAGAGCTCTCATAAAATCATCCAAGGCAAATTTTGAGAGAAAAATCGCCAAGGACTCTAAAGACAATCATAAGGCCTTCTTTAGCTATGTTAGAAACCTAGGAGGAAACTCCCAGATATGCTCAGAATTAGTTCAAAATGATGTGAAAATTACTGAACCTACACACATTGCCAACATACTGGCTGACAGGTTCAGTGCAAACTTCTCCCTCCCCCAAAAGGAGAGATATCTATTCCAGAGGATTGTAGCCCCCAAACATCTCCAACGCCCAGGTGAGAACTGCCCTCACTAAGGCAAAACACAGCATCCATGGGACCGATGGTGTCCCCGGCTGTGTGCTTCATGAACTCAACGAGGAATTAAACCCACAGTTAGGACAGTTGTTTAATCTTAGCCTCACCTCAGGATACGCACTCAAGGAGTGGCGACGGCACTGTGGTCCCACTTCATAAGGGCGGTGCCTCCACAGACCCTGGAAATTACCGCCCATTAGCTTGACAAGCCTTATCTGCAAAGCCATGGAGAGGATCATAATGGAACTCATAAATAAAGACATAGGAACTTGCAGACTTTGATCCAACCCAGTTTGGCTTTGTCAAAGGCAGATCCTGCCTCTTAAACTTGGTTGACTTTTTCGAGACAGTCACCAAGGCCATTGATGAGGGAAAGGCAGTCCATACAGCCTAC
>NC_056726.1:767726969-767756920 GCF_019279795.1 Protopterus annectens | reverse complement strand
TTGTAATTATCCCTTTCCTTCCCTTCTCCGTGTATAGAGGGGTACCTTTCCTGTGGCTCCATCTGCTTCTGTTTCTCCATTGGGTCTTTTCCTGGTACTAGTACCCCTGTATCAACAAATTTTGTCCCTACCCATGAGTATGTGTCGACAACCTGGTCCCTGTCTAGTCCAACTCATTCCTTGTTGTATTGTTCTTGACCATCTTCAGATGAGTGTTTTCTTGAGCCTGGAGCATTTTAGAGTACCAAGATTTGGAGTAGAACTGGAGTTTTTTTGGAACAGTCTGTCCCTCTGTGCCTTAGCACTGCTCCAGTCTTGATGTGTGCTCTAGCCAGGTTGTTGGCTGGCACTGGAGCTTCTCTTCAGTTCTCAGATCTGAGGGCTCACTTGACTAGCCCCCGGCTTTGACACATGTATGTAACATTGCAGAAGGAATTTATTTTTCCTGATTAGAGAAGGGTTCCTCATTCCCTTTGTCTGATTCCTCTATTTCCTTGTCAGTGTGGGTTTCTCATGAGTTTGTCTCTGGACAGCTTGTGTCATCAAGCCTCAAACAGCTCCACTTTAGGGGCTCCCTATTTCTTCTTTGTTTGCCCCCACCAAAGTTCCTCAGAAATCTGGGCAAGAGGAAGCACTTAGGTTCCTCAGAAGAATCTTTCACTGAGGACTTTGACCTTTATGGAGAGGGAATCACCCACATCTCCACATGAAGATGTTTTTGGTAACTTGTTGGATCTTATGAGATGAAGGTAAGGGTTGGACCCCTGACTCCCCCTCTCCAGAGGAATCTTTCTAGAGGCATTTGGGACAGGCGCATGCACTTTGTGTCGTTCCTTCTGATGCCTGTGTAAACTTGGTATCCAGGAGAGCCTGTAGAGAACCACATGTGGTGGGACCATTGCTACATTAATCGGATAAAAATCCCCCCTCCCCCGACTATCTTTTTTGGAGTAAGGTGCCCCCTGTGCATTGCTGTGACTAATTAAGAAGGTTCTGTCCATCTCCAAACAGGGGGTCTAGGGCTTTTGACCATTTTGGCAAGCTGACTGATGCCGCAATCACATTTGCTCTTAATGTGCTGAATTACTTAGCCTATTTAATGAGGCTTCAAAGAGATTGTTTCTGCAGCCTGTAAGCAGTCTGATACTTGGCCCTCATCAGACTTAAAGCTCTAGAGTCTCGCCTGTCTAACATGCAGTCAATATCCAGTTTCTCCATGTTCTTTGTACCCAGTGGGAAGGATGGTATGGCACTTGTTGCGGGAACCGGCATTGATCCCCACTGGCATAATTGGATACACCTTTATAGATGTTCTTAGTGTTTCACTGTTGCAGTCATTACATTTGGGTTATCTGCTTGCAGGTAGCCCTCAGCTTGGGTTCTGCATCGGTTGCTGTCCCTTCTTCCATGACGTCAGGGGTATAAAACATACAGCCGACGCCATTACATCAGTCTTTTTTTGCCGTGCGGTGCCCAAAGCAGAAGTAGTTCGCAAATCCTGGTCGGCCGACTCCTGAAAATTTTGTTTTCGAGTTTCAGAACTGAAGTCTTCAACTAAAGCTAAGTACCCCGTTGGGGGAACTTTTTCTTGCTCCTTACCAATGCCAGTAAAAGTTAAAAATTGCATTACTTGTGGAAAGCAAATACTTCATAAAGATTTTCATTCGTACTGTATTACTTGACTAGGCCCTGACCACGACATGTCTTGCTGTCGGTTTTGTGCTTTATTTAATCAGCGCACTATCAGTCATCGATATATTTTCACCTCTAAATATTTCAGTTCTCGGTTTAATTATAGTGAAATGTCGTTGGTTAGCCGTACGACTACCGGGATTCTGAAAAAACTGCAAAGATAAAGACAGAGACAGGCCGCCGAGGTCCAAAACTACCGACGACTCTTCTCCTAAGCCAGTCACCAGTTCACCGGTACTCAGTGAGGTGCTTTCGCAGCCCCTGATTCCCGCTACTTCTGATTTGCAGGCCTCTACTGACACCCATTCGGAGTCTGGTATGCCGTGAGATGCCTCAACTATGGAACCCAAGGATGTCTCTAACTTTGATGGGTCCGGAGACACTGTGCAGGCACTGGCTTCTGAGGGTATATTCAGGCCCTACGGACTTTCATTTTAAACCGACGCCTCCTCCTTTACTTGGGCCTAAGTCTCGATCCATGCTTAAAAAAATAACGCCCAGGCCACATGCTCAAGCTTCTATGCCTAAAAACAAATAAAAATGGCTGAAGATCTAATAACTGTAATCAGGGTCGGCCTGAGTTCCAAAGTCCAGGTCCGGCGTCTGTTAATGTCAGCTCCTCCCTGACATCCGTGCACCAGGGGTATAAAAGATGCAGCCGACGCCATTTTCCCCAGTCTTTCTTGCCGCGCGGTGTCCAAAGCAAAAGGAGTTCGCAAATGCCGGTCGGCCGACTCCTGAGATTTTCAAATTCGAATTTTAGATCTGAAGTCTTCATTAAAGCTAAGTACCCCGTTGGGGAACTTTTTTCTTGCTCCAGACCGATGTCAGAAAAATTTCTTGTGGGAAGCAAATACCTCAAAAGGGCTTTCATTCTTACTGTATTCCTTGCCTTGGCCCTGACCACGACATTGCCAGTTGTCAGTTTTCTGCTAGATTTAACCAACGCACTATTAAGCGTTGGTACGATTTTGCATTTCACTATTTTGGCAGAAGATTTTACTATACAATGTTGTCGGATAGCCATCCGACTACCGGAATTCACAAGAAATGCAAAGATAAGGACGTGCATCCAAGGTCAAAAACAGACGAGGCTTCTTCTAAGCCAGTAGTCTGTTCTCAGTGAGGCGCCTTCGCAGCCCCTGACTACCGCTACTTTAGACTCGCAGGCCGCTACCGACACACACGTGGATTCGACCAGGTTGCTGGAAGCTCAAGATGTTCGTGTTACACAGCTGCCGTCATCACACTTGGGTTATCCTGCCGTCAGGTTGTCCCGCAGTCTGCCAGAGTTCCAAAGTCTAGGTCCGGCGTCGGTTGCTGTCACTTCTTCCCTGACGTCAGTGTGTCAGGGGTATATAGTATGCATCCGATGCCATTTTCTTCAGTCTTTCTTGCCGCGCGGTGCCTGAAGCAGAAGCATTTCTCAAGTGCCGGTCGGCCGACTCCTGAGATTTTCGAAGTTGAATTTCAAATCTGAAGTCTTCAATAAAGCTAAGTACCCCGTTGGGGAAACCTTTTTCTTGCCTCAGACCGATGTCAGAAAAAAAGTTAATAATTGCATTTCTCATAAGGACTTCCACTCTTACTGTATTCCATGCCTAGGCCCTGATCACAACGTCGCTAGCTGTCGTTTTTGTGCTAGATTTAACAACCGCACTATAAAAAGGCATTTTGATTTTTCTTTACACCACTTTGGCCGAAGGTTCAATTATACTATGCCGCCGGATCAGCCGATGACCTCAATACCGAAAAAACGCAAAGACAAGGATAAAGACAGGCATCCGAGGTCCAAAACCGATGACTAAACCTCTTCAAGGCCACCAGTCGCTGGTTTGCCGGTGCTCAGTGAGGCGCTTTCGCAGCCCCTGACACCCGCTACCTCAGACCCACAGGCTGCTTCCGACTTCCACATGGAGACAGCTAGGCCTCTGGAAACTCAAGGTACTGGGCCTACGGAAACTAATCCCTCAGATGGGTCCGGGGCTGCTGAGCAGGCATCGGCTTCTGAGGGTGTTTTCAGACCTTCACAGCTTACCATAAAATCAACAGCCAAGACAAAGGTACCATTAAAGACAAAGAAACAAGTACAGGATTCTCCTGGACAGTCCTCCATGCCCAAGAAACAGATGCTTAAAATGGCCGAAGACCTCATTACTCTAATCAGGGATTCCCAGTCCCCTCCTGAGAGAAGGCCTAGGCAGGATACAGACTGACTTCTCTGATTCCTCTTCAGACCAGGGATACTCTCTACCCCCCTATGAGGACTCTGATGCTGAAGAATCTATCCCTTCAGCCTCTCCTCCTGAGGATTATTCTTTTGGGGAAACTTTACATACCATGGGGGAACATTTCCATTGGGAATGTCAGGATTATTCTGAATCCAAGAAAAGGCTCAGGGATTTCCTCTTATTGCCTCAGCACAGACCCATGGCTATTCCACCTGTGCTAGATATTGTGGATGATGTGTTCTCTGAATCCAGCACATCTCCTTACTCTGTCTCCTGCTCCTGCCAAGCCACATAGGTATTAGAGTCCCTGACTCTCACAAGTTTCTTTACAAAAACCCTTCTGATCCAGAAACTATTTCCCAGGGTCCAAAAGGGGTTAAGGCCTCCATTGTGAAAAATCCAGTACCCTCTGACAGAGATTCCAGAGCTTTGGATAGATGGGGGAAGAAAGTATACACATCTGCAACTTTAGCAGTAAGAGCTTTAAATTGCCAGTTTCACATGCTTAAGTACCAACAATATTTAATGGCTCAGTTAAAACAGAAAATGCTTGCAAGCTCAGAAGCTCCTGATTGCAAAGAAATGCAGGATTTATTGCATGCAGTTGAACAGGTGGGAAAACATACTCTGCAATGTGTTGTTGATTCTTTAGAGGCCTCTTGTAGAGCCGCCGTTACAGATTCTGTTATTTGAAGACATGCTTGGTTAAAAGAACAGAGTTTACCTGATCATGTTAAGGCAACATTATTGGATGCTCCTTTACAGCATACCTTGTTTGGTGTTAAGGCAGAAGAGGTGTTCAAGAAAATGGAGGATAAAGCTAAATCTATGCGTACAGTCAAGGATTTCTTACAGGTACAGCCACCTCGGTTTAGTAGAGATTGGCCAACAAAGAATTGGTCCTTTCCAGTGTCAGACAGGCCACAGAGAGGCAGATACAGATGCCCAAGAGGCAGATCTCAACCCCAAGGCTCAAACAGACAACGACAGTGGGGCACCTCAACCCCAAAAGGAGGTGAGGACAAGTCTCAACCTTACAGGAAACAGTCACAATGACTTTCCTCTTTGTACGCCAAGCACATCCCTTTTGGAAGCCCCCTTAGGGGGAAAACTAGCACTTTTCTCTCAAAACTGGCAAACAATCACCCAAGACAAATGGGTTCTGAATATTGTGTCTCATGGTTACAGATTCCACTTTCATACTTTACCAAAGCGAAAAGGAATGCCAGACCTGCCGCAAAATCAATGGACAGAGGCACAAAAACAAATTTCAGCCCTCATGGACATGAGAGCTATTCAGAAGGTACCACAACAGGAACAAGGACAAGGATTTTACTCAAGACTCTTCCTGGTCCCCAGAAAGGACAAAGCATGGAGGCCCATACTAGACCTTTCAATTCTGAATACTTACCTGGATATTCCGAAATTCAGAATGTTGACATTACAGCAGCTTCTACCCATGCTGGGCAAGAAGGCTTGGCTTGTTACTCTGGACCTCAGAGGCATACCTGCATGTCCCTATCAGATAAAATTGCAGAAGATACCTCAGATTCAAAGCTGGTACAATGCACTACCAATTCTCTGCACTGCCCCTTTGGCTTATCTACTGTGCCCAGGGTCTTTACAAAGTGCCTGGCACCAGTAATTGCATTTTACCGACAAAAAGGAATTCAAATATATCCATACCTGGATGACTGCCTCATTCAAGCAGAGACAAAGGACATTCTTCTACAGCATCTGGCGTTTGTGAAAAAGTTGCTAATTTCTCTAGTGTACACAGTAAACGAAATCAAGTCAAAACTAGTACCCTCACAACGGATTACATTCCTGGGTGCCAGCTTAAATACAACGGCCCAGATGGCTTACCTCATGCCAGACAAACAAGTTCAACTAACTCAATATTTTCAATTACTAGCAAAAGAAAAAATCCCATCTCCCTGCAAGAAAAATTTTGCAGGCCCTGGGATTCATGGCGTCCTGGGTACTACTAATACCATATGCCAGACTGCATATGAGGAAATTACAATGGTACCTAAAAAGTGGTTGGACTCAACACACTCACAGTTTAGAAGCAGTAATACCAATGATTGCCTGCCCTCAACAGGAGTTTCAATGGTGGGCACAGACATGTTACATAAACAAGGGTCAGCCTTTTACCCAAGCCACAGCCAGGCAAACTCTTAACAACAGATGCTTCGGATTACGTCTGGGGAGCACACATGGCAGGAAAATGCATTCAGGGCAAGTGGACCACAGACCAGGTGCATCTTCACATCAATCAAAAAGAGATGTTGGCTGTTCAAAATGCCCTAACAGCTTTCAAGGACCTTCTACATCCAGGACAACTATTACTAAAGACAGACAACACCACAGTAATGTGGTATATAAGCAAGGGGGCACACATTCTTATCCCCTATGCAGGCAAGCCATGACCTTGTGGAACACAGCTCTAACGTACCAAGTTTACCTGCAAGCACAATTCCTGCCAGTAAAGAAAAATACTCTGGCAGACGACCTAAGCAGAAATATCATGGACCATCACGAATGGAAATTTAATCCACAAATCTTCAGCATGATAACGCAAAAATGGGGATGCCCAGACGTAGATCTTTTTGCCTCCTCACTGAATTGCCAACTACAAAAATTCTGCACAAGGACTTCTCACAAACAAGCATGGAAAGTGGATGCTCTTCAGTTCATCTGGAAAAACCTAAAAGTTTACGCCTTCCCACCACTGCCTCTCCTTTCAAAGGTACTTCTAAAAGCCAGACAAGAAAAAACACAGATTATCCTGATTGCTCCAGACTGGCCACGCCAGCACTGGTACCCTATCTTAAGGAACTTGGCTCAGGGCCCACCATGGATTTTGCCCCAAATTCCACACCTTCTGACTCAACAAAACAATTAGATTCTGCACGGTCAGCACAAAACCCTAAACCTGGCTGCATGGCAGATACTTTGGTCAAACAGGCAACACCTCTCTCTCAAGCTGTTATGGATGTCATTTTGGAGGCCAGGAGGCCTAGCACCAGGAAAGCTTACTCAGAAAAATGGAAGAGATTCTGCACCGGGAACCAGGCTCAAAGCTTTGACCCTCTTGTTCCAAACATTCCTCAGATTTTACAATACTTAACTGAGATGCTGGACAGAGTTCTATCCTTTTCATCAATTAAGATCCACGCCTCTGCAATTTCAGCACATTACAACACAAATCCTCCTTTATTCTGTCATCCCTTGCTAAAGCAGTACCTGAGAGGGGCTAAAAACATAAGTCCGCACAGGAGAGCACCAACACCAACTTGGGACCTGAATTTCGTTTTGGAAAAACTGACCCTACCTCCTTTTGAGTCCGCCAATACAGCTTATCTAAAATTTTTATCATGGAAAACAGCTCTGCTCCTGGCAGTAACCAACACGAAGAGTCTCAGAGCTACAAGCATTAATGGCAGTGGAACCTTTTATAATTTTTCATCAGGACAGGGTATCTTTAAGGACAAACCCTACCTTTATGCCAAAGGTGGTATCTAGTGTGACGCTTAACCAAACCATCCATTTGCCAACCTTTTATCCAAACCCCCAGAATAAAGGGGAGAGACTTCTGCATTCTTTGGACATACATAGGCAGCTACGCTTCTACTTGGACAAAACAAAAGCTTTCAGGAAAACTGAACAACTGTTTGTAGCATATGCTGCAGGATCATAGGGCAAGGCGGTCTCAAAACAGACTATATCCAAATGTAAAAGACACTGTATTCGGTACTGCTACACACAGCATGGAAAATCAGTCCCTAATAACATTAGGCCACATTCCACCAGGGCCACAGCCACTTCAACAGCCTTTCTCAGAGGATTACCTACCAAGGAAATTTTGGAGGCTGCAACTTGGAGTTCAGTGCACACCTTTACCAAGCCTTACCACCTGCCTCTTTACTCTTAATCCAGAGCAGGATTTGCCACTGCAGTTCTGCAGGGCCTCATAGCCAATCCTAATTCTTTATAGACCAGCCACCCAACATTAGCTTTGGGATTCTACCCAAATGTGATGACTGCAGCAGTGTAACACGATGAACATAGTACAGTTTTGTACCTGCCATAAATGTAGATGTTAGTGTTCACACTGCTGCAGTCCAGGTTACCCTCCCTCTATCCCCTCTGAACCAGCTGGACTTATCTATACCCTTCTATCCTATACAACCTTTGGGGTGTATTTGCTGGTAACTGAAGGTATTGTTTTTATTTTGTGCATATTTTTGATTAACAATATCTATTGCCTACCTACTTGGGGGCACCTGACGTCTGGGGCAAGAAAAACTGAAGAAAATGGCTTTGGATGCATACTCTATACCCCTGGCGCACTGACGTCAGGGAAGAAGCGACAGCAACCGACGCCGGACCAAGACTTTGGAACTCTGGACGACCGCGGGACCGCCTGACAGCAGGATAACCCAAGTGTGATGCCTGCAGCAGTGTGAACACACTAACATCTGCATTTATGGTAGGTACAAAACTGTACTGTATTGGAACTTCGGAAACCATTCCCTCAGATGGGTCCGGAGCCGCTGAGCAGGCATCGGCTTCTGAGGGTGTTTTCAGACCTACTCAATTATATGTTAAAACGACTTCAGCTTCTAAGGCAAAGACTAAATAAAGCACCTGTAAAGACAAAGAAACAAGTACAACAGCCTCATGGACAGGCCTCCATGCCTAAAAAAACAGATGCTCAAAATGGCCGAAGATCTAATTACTTTGATCAGGGGTTCCCATCCCCCTCCTGATAAGAGGCCTAGGCAAGAGACAGCATATGGATCTTCAGATCAGGTTTCCATTTCATCTGATTCCTCTTCTGATCAGGAATACTCTCTTCCTCCGTAAGAGGATTCTGATGCTGAAGAATCTATCCCTTCAGCCTCTCCTCCTGAGGATTATTCCTTTGGGGAAACTTTACATACCATGAGGGAGCATTTCCACTGGGAGAGTCAAGATTATTCTAAATCTAAGAAAAGGCTCAGAGACTTACTTTTACTACCATAACACAGGCCCCTAGCTATTCCACCTGTGTTAGACATTGTAGATGATGTATTTTCAGAGTCCAGTCTAACCCCTGACTCCTTACCTCCAGCTCCTGTTAAACCGGGCAGGTACTACAGGGTTCCTGACTCTCATAAATTAATTTTCAAAAATCCTGCTGCTGACCCAGAAACTATCTCAGAGTCCCAAAGGGGTCAAGGCTTTCACTGCAAAAAAACCCTACTCCCTCTGACAGGGATTCTAGGGCACTGGACAGATGGGGAGAAAAGATTTACACTTCTGCTACCTTGGCTATAAGGGTTTAAGTTGTCAGTTTCATATGCACAAATATCAGCAATATATTATGTCACTGCTTAAACAGAAAATGTTGATAAATTCAGAATGTGCAGAAAACAAAGAAATGCAGGATTTATTGCATGCAGCTGAACAAGTTGGAAAGCATACTTTGCAATGTGGTTTTGATTCTCTGGAGGGCCTCCTGCAGGGCCACAGTTTACGGGTTCTGTCATTAGGAGGCATGTTTGGTTAAAGGAACAAAATCTGCCTGATCTTGTTAAGGCAAAATTATTAGATGCTCCATTACAGCATGATGCTTTGTTTGGTGTTAAAGCAGAAGAGGTGTTAAGGAAAATGGAGGACAAAGCTAAATCTATGCAAACAGTCAAGGATTTCTTACAGGTACAGCCACCAAGATTTAGCAGACACTGGCCTACAAAGAATCAGTCCTTTCCAGTGTCAGACAGGCCACAAAGGGGCAGATACAGACGCCCTAGAGGCAGATCCCAGCCCCAAGGTTTGTACAGGTCTAAACAATGGGGTGCTTCTACCTCCAAAACTGGAGAAGACAAATCACAGCCATATGGGAAACAGTCCCAATGACTTCCCTCTGCCTGCGCCAAGCACATCTTCTGGCAGCACCTTTAGGGGGAAAGCTAGCACTTTTTTTTCTCAAAATTGGCACATAAATAACCCAGGACAAATGGGTCTTAAACATAATGTCAGAAGGCTACAAGTTTCACTTCCATACCCTGCTAAGGGCAAACGGTTGGCCAGACCTGCCAAAACATCAGTGGGCAGAGGCACAAAAACAAGTCTCATCCCTCATGGACATGAGGGCCATTCAACAAGTACCAGAGCAAGAGCAGGGACAAGGATTCTATTCAAGACTATTCTTGGTACCCAGAAAGGACAAAACCTGGAGACCATTACTGGACCTATCTATTCTAAACACATATCTGGATATTCCAAAATTCAAAATGTTGACTCTACAGCAGCTTCTGCCCATGTTGGGCAAGAAGGCTTGGCTTGTGACTTTAGATCTAAAAGAGGCATACTTGCATGTCCCAGTCAAACATGCAAAAGATACCTCAAATTCAAAGCTGGCTCAATGCACTACCAATTCTCTGCACTGCCCTTTGGCTCATCTACTGAGCCCAGGGTTTTCACAAAGTGCCTGGCAGCAGTAATTGCATTCTGCAGACAGAGGAATACAAATATATCCTTACTTGGACGACTGCCTCATTCAAGCAGAGAACAAGGACATTCTACTACAGCATCTGGTGTTTGTAAAGAGATTACTACCATGCCTAGGGTACACAGTCAACAAACAGAAATCAAAACTAGTACCCTCTCAAGAGATAAATATTCCTGGGTGCAAACTTAAGTACAACTGCCCAGATGGCTTATCTCACGCCAGACGAACAAAGGCAACTGACTACCTATTTCAAAATGTTGGCAACAAAGGCCCAGTTATCTGCAAGAAACATTCTGCAGGCTTTGGGTTTCATGGCATCCTGCATTCTACTAATTCCATATGCAAGACTGCATTTGAGGAAACTGCAATGGTACCTAAAAAGTGTTTGGACTCAACATTGCCACAGCCTGGAAACAATAGATCTGAAGTAGGAACTTCATTTGTCAGCAACCTTTGGGTATCGGATCCGATTTCGGATCCGAGCCAGCAACTTATTTCACAGCTAATAGATCCGAGCTCCTAGCTCCTCTCCTTACCCATAACCCCCTGCTAACCCTGACTGACCCCAGATGTAGTTTGCCGCGCTTAAACTCAGCAGCTAGGTTACGAGCTCCTGCTCAGATAAGTGGTTTTGATTACCTTTTACATATAAATCTCCTTGAAGTGTTTGTGGTTAGGTTCCTTAGTGTTAAAAATACTATAATTATTTTTTGTGGTAAATTTGTGTTCTCCTCCCCTCCCTTCGCTGGTTCGTAGTGTGTGTGTGTGTGCACTTGTAAGTTAGGTCCTTACGTGCGAGTGTTTTTTTTTTTTTTTTTTTGTAGCCAAAAAAAATGTCCGAGGCCCCAAAGTTGCTTTTCTCCAAGTGCACCGAGTGTGGCCATAAGCTCTCACCGGCAATTGGCCACACTCTGTGTGTCCGGTGCCTTGGGGTTGAACACCTATCCCTCTGGTTGCGCGATTTGTGCTTCGTTCAACCCCAGGGCACTGAAGGACCGGAGGTCGAAGCTGATCCTGGCGGGACTTATGCCCCCGGATTCTGCTTCGGCCTCCAGTACTTCTGTGGCCTCCTCCCAGGCCTCGGTGGCGGCCACTCCTGCTTCTCTCCCCCTGGCCGGGACTCAAACACCCGCTTCTGCGCCGGAAGAGTGGGAGGCCAGGAAGGAAAGGAAGAGGGAGAAGCACTACAAGCGGCGGGCCGAGGCCACCGCGTCAGCCCCCCCAGCTAAGCGGGCTTCTCCCTCTAGGTCTTCCAGGTCTAGGTCTCCTCCTTCTCGGACCCGGTCTCTCTTCTTTTCACCGGGTCCCGAGGAGGGGGAGACCCGATCTCTGTCGAGGTCATCGAGGCGGCACTCCCGGCCTGCCTCGATAGCCTCGTCGAGATCAACATGCAGCCTGTCGGAAGCCGATTTGGACAGTGTGATGAGAAGGTTCATCCAGGCCCAAATGCAGATGGGAGTGCTCTTGCCTCCCTCCCCTCTGGGGGGGGGGGGGGGCTCAACACCCTATTTTGCCCCGATAGCTCCTTCTCCGACCTGCTTCCTGGGTTCGGAGCATTTGGAGCCGGGCAGCGTCTGTGCCAGGGTCGGGTCGGCGCTGACAGTATCAGGTACTTCAGCGCCGACTCTCCCCTCGAGCTTGCCGGATCCACCCTTGTCGGATCCGAGCTCTCTGAGCCGTGCTCTGAGCTTCAGATCTGGGGGGTTTAGTGTGCCTTTGGCTTCATCCAGGTCAGAGCACACTGGCCTCTCGGATCCGTTGGTGTCGGCGCCGGCTCCGGCTCCGATCCGCCCTTCGGATCCGGGCGAGGGTCGGCTCTCGGATCCCACTGAGAGCGGCTCTCCCTCTGCATTCGATGTAGTGGAGAGGGCACTGTTGAGGGCATCCAGGCCCCCGCTCCCTGCTACGGCTCCATCCCGCACTCCCTCTCGTTTGGGTCAGGCTTCCGTCACTCGGCCTCAGGGACAGCCTGCTTTGATATCTCAGGTCGTTCCACTGGAACAGGACGTTGCTGGTGAGTCCTCTTTGGACAGCCCCAACGAGGATGTTCCTCACAAGCGGAAGTGTAAGAGGAGGCACGTGGACTCCCCCGAGTCCTTAAAAGATACGGATTTGGATGACGGGGAAGGCTCCCCAAGATCACCCCGCGAGGTTGTCTCCTTCAGAGACATCATGGAAATGCTTAGGATCAGGGGGGGTGGTCTGCCCCCAAGGCTTCCTCTGACGAATCCGTGTTCCTGGAGGCGTTCGAAGCAGGCCCAGTCTACCTCTTGGGTGTCCCCTCCGGCCGACCCCTTGGTGGACCTGATTACTACCAGGGCGTGGAAGGAGCCGGACACTGTGGAGCCAGTTCCCAAATGCCCCGATAAGATTCTGAGCCCCCCTTCAGAGAGGTCCCACTGGAGCAAGGGTCCCCCCGTAGATGTCATGTTGGTGGCGGCAGCCACCAAGAGGGAATTAGCTCAGGAGAGCCCCTCTGTGCATCCACCGAGCAGAGAGTCCCGCTCGATGGGTCGCCTAGGGAAGTGGGTCTTTAGTTCAGCGATCTTCTCAGTAAGGTCCTTGAACTACATGGCACATGTCATTAGGATGCAGTGAGACCTTATCAAAGAGTACGGTGCTTCCCCCCCCGGAGTCCATGTCGGCAGAAGACAAGCAGTTGTATTCCACTCGCATGGCCACTCTAAGATCAATATCGAATACCTCTATGCGGCTTTTATCCCATGCCACAGAGGGAGCCGCTAGAGCCAGCGGAGCAGGCAGAGTTATGAGACGTCAGGCCTGGCTCCGACACTGTGACTTCGCGGAACCCTTCAAGGCGTCATTTGTGAATGCCCCTTTTGATGGTTCTCCCTTATTTGGCAAGACCTTTCGCGAGACTTTAGTCCAGAGCGAAAAGGATGGGAAGAAGTCTGCCGTCGGACTCTGCTTCTCTGCTCCCCAGAGGTCCTTCTCCAAGAACCAAAAGGGACAGAAAATGATGTGGTTCCGGAAATTGCAACATTCCCAACCTGTTCTGGACAACCAGTCCTTCCGTGGCAGAGGAGGACAGGGAGGATGCCGCCCTAGAGGCAGAGGGGGCCCGAAATATTTTGGGTCCAGAGAATCCTTCTCTGATCGGCCCAGGCAGCAACCCTGAGGGGGTGGCCCGACTGCTCCACTCTGGAGGCAGTCGGGGGGCGTTTCTCAAGGCACCTGGCAGATTGGGAGTCCATCACAACGGATCGCTGGGTGCTTCGTATCATATCCAGAGGTTACCACATTCCCCTGTAGCACGTCCCCAAAATCAGAAACCTCCCCGATGTATCACCCTATCAGAGGGGGAGGTAGCAGCTGCAGAGATTCAGCAGCTCCTAGAAAAAAGAGCCATCCAACCCGTCCCCCCAGGCCAGTTCGGATTAGGGTTTTACTCCAGGTTCTTTTTGGTGCCAAAAAAGACAGGGGACTTGAGGCCAATTTTCAACCTTTCTTCTTTGAACCTGTTAGTAACCAAACAAAAATTCCAGATGGTCACCCTTCAATCCATCCTCCCCCTTCTGCGGCAGAATGACTGGATGTGCTCAGTAGACATCAAGGATGCGTACTACCACATTCGGATGGACAAACAATCCAGGAGGTTTCTCCGCTTCCGGCTGGGAGCCAGTCACTACCAATTCAGGGTCCTTCCCTTTGGTCTCACCACAGCCCCCAGGGTGTTTACCAAAGTATTAGCAGTGATAGCGGCCCACCTGAGACGCCAGGGAATACAGGTTTTTCCATACCTGGATGACTGGCTCCTGACCGCCCCAACAAGGCATCTACTCTCCTCAGCCAGGGACTACTTCCTTCGACTTGCCCCCCGGCTGGGCTTCACTTTCAACATGGACAAGTCCTCTCTTGTGCCGACCCAGATGATAGAGTTCATAGGGGCCAAAGTAGACACGAGGTACCTTCTATCATTCCTGACTGCTGAACGACTGCAAAGCCTGAGGCTTCATGTGCGGGCCATCCTCCAATTAGAAGCTCCACTGGTGGAGTTGGTCCTGAGGGCTCTAGGCTCCATGGCGGCGGCAATCGCTCTTCTGCTGTTGGCTCTTCTCAACATGAGGGTCTTGCAGTGGACCCTTCAAGTCCAGTGGTCCTTTCTACACTACCCCCTAAGCCATCCTATTCCCCTCAACAGGGCTTGCAGGAGGGCTCTCTTGTGGTGGCTCCACTCCCCAGAACTCCATATGGGACGTCCCTTCTCCACGCCTCTCCCCCTCGCCACGGTGACCACGGACACCTCTCGCCTCCGGTGGGGGGGGGGGGGGGGGGCATTGCTTAGGCAGGACGGTCCAAGGCACGTGGAACGACACAGAGACCTCTTTGCATATCAATGTTCTGGAGATGAGGGCGCTGCTCTTGGCGTTGCAGGCACTTCGCAACCTTCTTCCTGTAGGAACTATTGCGATAGACGGACATGTCAGTTGTCTGGTACATCAACAAACAGGGGGGAACCAGGTCCTATCCTCTCTGTCGAGTGGCCATGAGAGTGTGGGAATGGGCGATCTCCACCAATCGCTTTCTTATTGCAACGCACATTCTGGGGCGGTCCAACATACTAGCGGACAGACTCAGCCGCACCATCCTTTCACCTTACGAGTGGTCTATCAATCCCCAGGTAGCGAAGCGGATTTTTGCCGTGTGGGGGCAACCTTATTGCGATCTCTTCGCCTCTCCCTCAAATGCGAAATGCAACAGCTACTTCGCTCTAATTCCCCCCTTCGGGGAATCCCCGAGAGACACTCTGGTGCATGCTTGGCCTCCCGGTCTGCTTTATGCGTATCCTCTTCTACCCCTGATGCTGAAACTCATACAGAAAGCCAGTCGGTTGGGGAGCAGAATGATCCTCATTGCCCCATTCTGGCCTCGTCAAACTTGGTTCCCTTACTTGTTGTCTCACCTGGTGAATCCTCCTTGGATTCTGGATCCCCTACCGGATCTAATATCTCACCCACTAGGTCTTCCGACCTCGAATCTGGACAGCCTAAAGCTAACAGCTTGGCTTCTCCAGTTCCACTCCTAGTCAGAACTCCCAGTATCTCTTCCCCAGTTAAAGCCATACTAGTAGCGGCACACAAACCTTCCACTAGAAGGGTCTATCGCAGTAAATGGAAGCGTTTCTCCATCTGGGTGGAGCATCATAATTTAGATCCCTTCACAGCACCGTTGCCGACTGTGTTGGAGTTCCTTACAGGTCTTTTTCATCAGGGGGATAGCTGCTCAACGGTCAAGGTTCAACTAGCAGCTATTTCTCATTGCCTTGTGGGACATGAATCAGGGCCTTTGATCACGGCAAAATTGTGCAAAACCTTTCTCAAGGGTACTTACTTGCTCAGACCCCCTATCAAAGACATTGTACCCCCTTGGGATTTATCACTAGTCTTACAGGCCTTGACAGCTCCCCCTTTTGAACCTGCCACTTCGGTTGATCTTAAGTACTTATCCTGGAAAACGGCGTTCCTGGTCGCTATTACTTCAGTGAAAAGGGTTTCTGAGCTTCAGGCCCTTTGTGTAAAATCCCCATACTTGGCCTTCCACCAGGATAGAGTATACCTCAGGACCAATCCCTCATTTCTTCCTAAGGTGGCCTCAGAGGCAAATATCAATCAATCTATTAACCTGCCTGTCTTCTTTCCTACGTATCTAAACAAAGGAGAATACAAATTGCATTCGTTAGATGTGCACAGACAACTGCGCTTCTACATTCATAGGACGGCTGGTCATAGACAATCTGACCAGTTGTTCATCTCCTTTGCCAAATTTAACTTAGGCAAATCTGTTTCTAAAGTGACTCTGTCACGATGGATAACACAGTGCATTCTCTTGGCCTACGAAAGTTCTGGAAGGCCCGCACCTCAGGCAGTACGTGCGCATTCTACATCTACCTCTGTTGCCTTTAGGTCTAGAGTATCGTTGGATGATATTTGCTCTGCAGCCACTTGGTCCTCATCCCATACTTTTATCAACCATTATAAGCTGGATGTTTTCTCCAGTGGGAGAGCATCCTTTGGCTCCGCAGTGCTCCGGAACATCCTTCCATGAAGGCCGCCCAAGATCTAGGTAGCTGGGGACTCCCAAAGGTTGCTGACAAATGAAGTTCCTACTTCAGATTAAGAAGATATGTACTCACCATAACGTTCCATCTGAGTAGGTATCTTCATTTGTCTGCAACCATCCCCCCCTCCTTCCCCCTAACCTTCGAATTGTAGTTCTGGATGTCCCTTCCTTAGTTCCTTCGGGACGTATCTAGCCTGTTAGCTGCTTATATATGGGCAAACTTGATCTGAGGTCAGTCAGGGTTAGCAGGGGGTTATGGGTAAGGGGAGGATCTAGGAGCTCGGATCTATTAGTTGTAAAATAAGTTGCCGGCTCGGATCTGAGATCGGATCCGATACCCAAAGGTTGCAGACAAATGAAGATACCTACTCAGATGGAACGTTATGGTGAGTACATAACTTTCTATTACTTTCATTCCCTGCCTGCAACAGGAGTTTCGATGGGCGAAGGCCTGTCACCAGAACAAGGGACAGCCATTCAGTCTACCCCCAGCCACACAGACATTAACAATGGATGCATCGGATTATGCCTGGGGAGCCCACATGACAGGAAGATGTATTCAAGGCACATGGTCCACAAACTAAATGTGTCTACATATCAATCAAAAGAAGATGCTAGCTGTTCAAAATGTCCTGACAGCCTTCAAGGACCTACTAAATCCGGGACAACTACTGATAAAGACAGATAATACCACGGTTATGTGGTATATAAACAAGCAGGGAGGCACTCGTTCTTACCCCTTTGCCGACTGGCCATGACTTTGTGGGGCACAGCATTGACTTAACAAGTACATCTGCAGGCACAATTCCTGCCAGGAAAGATAAATGTCTGGCAGATGAACTAAGCAGAAACCTCATGGATCCCAACGAGTAGAAATTGGATCCACAAGTCTTCAGCATGGTAACAAGGAAATGGGGATGTCCGGACATAGATCTATTTGCCTCACCTCACAACTGCCAAATAGAGATTCTGCAGAAGGACTTATCACAGACAAGCATGGAAAGTGGATGCCCTATCTTTCAGTTGGAAAAACTTAACAGTATATGCCTTTCCTCCTCTGCCTCTCCTCCCCAAGGTACTCCTAAAGGTCAGACAGGAGAAGCCAAAAATGATAGATTGTCCCAGACTGGCCACACCAGTACTGGTATCCAATCCTAAGGAACTTGTTTCAGTGCCCAGCCTGGACCTTACCTCAAGTGCCTCATCTACTGTCCCAGCAAAACGATCAGATCTTGCACAGCCAACTCAAGACCTTAAATCTGGCAGCATGGCGGATAATGTAGTCGTACAAAACACACCTTTTACTAAAGTGGTGATGGATGTCATTTTGGAGGCCAGGAGGCCTAGTATTAGAAAACCCTATGCTGGAAAATGGAAGAGATTCTGTGCTTGGAACCAGGCACAAGGAATTGATACAGCTGTACCAAATATTCCTCAGATTTTGCAATACTTGACTGAGATGCTGGACAAAGGCCTGTCCTTTTCATCTATAAAAATTCATGCCTCTGCTATTTCGGCTCATTACAATACAGAGCCACCAATCTTTTCTCATCCTTTATTAAGGCAGTACCTCAGAGGGGCCAAAAATTTAAGGCCTCCAAGGAGATCACCAATACCAGCATGGGACCTCAATTATGTCTTGGAAAAACTCATCCTGCCTCCTTTTGAGCCAGACGCTACAGCTGATAAAAAGTTTTTATCTTGAAAAACAGCTCTGCTCCTAGCAATAACTTCTGCAAGACGAGTCTCAGAGCTACAGGCACTCATGGCTGTGGAACCTTTTATCATTTTTTATCCAGACAGGGTTTCTCTGAGAACAAACCCGGCATTTATGCCTAAGGTAGTGTCCAGTGTGGCCCTTAACCAAACTGTTCATTTGTCTACCTTTTATCCAAACCCACAGAATAAGGGGGAGATAATTCTGCATTTTTTGGACATACACAGACAGCTACGCTTCTATTTGAACAGAACCAAAGCTTTCATAAAGAGCAGTTACTAGTGGCATATGCTGCAGGATCACAAGGAAAGGCGAGATCTCAAAGCAGACTATTTCAAAGTGGATATGCCGCTGCATTCGATGTTCATCGTGTTACCCTGCTGCAGTCATCACACTTGGGTTATCCTGTTGTCAGGTGGGTCCCGCAGTCGGCCGGAATTGCAAAGTCTTGGTCCGGCGTCGGTTGCTGTCGCTTCTTCCCTGATGTCAGTGCGCCAGGGGTATAAATAATGCATCCGACGCCATTTTCTTCAGTCTTTCTTGCCGCGCGGTGCCCGAAGCAAAAGCAGTTTGCAAGTGCCGGTCGGCCGACTCCTGAGATTTTCGAAGTCGAATTTCGGATCCGAAGTCTTCAATAAAGCTAAGTACACCATTGGGGAAACTTTTCTTGCCTCAGACAGATGTCAGAAAAAGTTAACAATTGTATTTCTTGCAGGATCAAATGCCTCATAAGGATTTTCATTCTTACTGCATACCTTGCCTAGGCCCAGACCACAATGTCACTGGTTGTCGTTTTTGTGCTAGGTTTAATAAGCGTACTATAAAAAGACGCTTTGATTTCGCACGACACTACGGTAGAAAATTTAACTACACAATGCCGTCGGAGCAACCGACTACCGGCGTGCACAAAAAATGCAAGGATAAGGACAGGCAGCCTAGACCCAAGCCAGACTCCGAGGCCTTGGCTGGTCCGGTCTCCGGCTCACTGGTCTTCAGTGCGGCTCTGTCGCAGCCCCTGACTACCGCATATTTGGAACCTGAGACCACTTCGGAGCCTTTGGCGGAGAGTGCTAGGCCGATGCAGCCATTTTGTTTAGCACCTACCGACGACACTGCAGAAAGAGATGGTGCTGCAGCAACACCTTCGGTTTCTGAAGGCGTCTTCAGACCGACTACGCTCACCATAAAAACGTATCCTAAGCTTAAGACTCCTGTTAAACCTAAAAAGGCTGCACTTCAGTCTCCAGTTCAAGGCCCCATGCCTAAGAAACAGATGCTTAAAATGGCTGAAGATTTGATCTCTTTAATCAGGGGATCTGAAGTAGGCAGACTTCATTCGTCTGCAACCTGTGGGTATCGGATCCGACCTCGGATCCGAGCCGGCAATTCAAAAGCTTAGGCTCCGAGCTCCTCCCTCTTACCCATAACCCCTTGCCAAGCCCTGACTGACCTCAGATTTCATTTGCCGCTTTTCAAGTAGCTACGGGATTCTAGAGCTCCTGGCGTTGTTGAAGATAAGATAAGAATTTTTGACAGAAAAAGTTTTAAAAATCTCTATTTTTGTTGTTGATATAGTTAGTGTTGAGTGTGTTTAGGCTTTCCTCTCTCTTTTATTTAATAATTCTCGTGTGTTTTTATGAGTTTGTTTGTGTGTGTGTTGTGTTAGGCCTTAGGGTTGTGATGTCTGAAGCCCATAAGGCTGTTTTCGAATACCGAGTGTGGCCATAAGCTGTCCCCAGCGGATGGCCACACTGCAAGAATGCTTGGGGGTTGAACACCTGTCATCTGGTTGTACCATTTGTGCAGGGTTCAACCCCCGGGCTTTGAGGAGCGGAGGAAGCTGGTACTGGCGGGTCTTTTACCTCCAGATACCGCTCAGCCTCTGCCCTTCCACTCAGCAACCTGTTGCTGTGGGTTCTCCCTCCGCTGGGACTCAACCTCCTCTAAGTTGCCGGAGGGGAAGGAATCCTCTAGGAGGGAGAGAGAAGGAGAGGCACAGGAGAGGCACCACAAGCGGAGAGCCGAACTTCCAGTTCGGCTCCTCCATCTAAGCGGGCCTCCCTGTGCCTTCTAGCTTTCCTCCTCCTCGGCTCCACTCCCTCGGTTCTCTCCTGGACCCGAGGAGGAGGAGGCTAGTTCTTCTAGGAGGTCTCGAGGCGGCTCTCTAGGTCCGCGTGGCCTCCTCCAGGTCAACTTTTCAATGAGTGAAGCTGATATGGACCGGATGATGAGGAAATTCATCCAGGCCCAAATGCAGATGGGAGTGCTCCTAGCCCCCATCCAGGAGGGGCTTCAACTTTTTCGCCTTGGCTCCTTCTCCGACCCATACCACGGGTTCGGAGCTGTCGGCGCCGGGCAGATTTGGATCCGGGGTGGGTCGGATCCGATGGGTCGGCGCACCGGATCCGTCCCATCCCTTGAGTGCTTCGGGTACTTCGACCTGACCTCTCGGAGCAGGGGCGAGCCTCGGATCCGAGGGAGCTGGTGTGTCTTCGCCCGCCCAGGTCGGAGCGCACCGGTCTCTCGGATCCGACGGTTTCGGCTCCGACTCCGATCCTTGCGTCGGATCCGAGTGGGGGTCGGCTCTCTGGGTTTAGAGAAGCTGGCTCCCCCTCGGCTTTCAACATAGTGGAAAGGGCACTGTTGAGGACATCCGGTCCCTGCCACGGCTCCATCCCGCACTCCCTTGCAGTTGGGCCAGGCCCCTACCAGCCGGTCCCAGGGACAGCCCGCCTCGATGTCCCAAGTGGTTCCCTTGGAACATCCTACTGCTGAAGAGTACTCCTCGGACAGCCCCCCCGAAGAAGTACCTCGGAAGCGTAAGTGCAAAAGGAGGCACATGGACTCCCTCGAGTCCGTTACTGAAGACACAGACTTGGATGAAGGGGAAGGCTCCCCTAGGTCACCCCCTGAGGACGTCTCATTTGGAGACATCATGGAGATGTTAAGGATCAGGGGTGGTCTGCCCCAAGGCTTCCTTGGGAGTCTGTGTTCTTGGAGGCATTCGAGGCGGCCCTTCTACCTCTTGGGTGTCCCTCCTGCTGACCCCTGGTGGACCTTATTTCCATCAGGGCGTGGAAGGATCCGGACACCATTGAGCCTATCACTAAGCGCCGGACCGCATTCTTTCCTCCATCGACCGCACCCACTGGAGTAAGGGCCCCAGTAGATGCCATGATGATGGCTGCAGCCACGAAGAGGGAATTGGCCCAGGAGAGTCCCTCCATGCATCCTCCGGGCAAGGAGTCCCGCTCGATGGATCGCATTGGGAAGTGAGTTTTAGTTCAGCAACCTTCTCCTTGAGAGCCATGAACTACATGGCACATGTCATTAGGCTGCAGCGGGATCTGATTAAAGAATACGCTGCATCTCCCCCGGAGTCCATGTCGAGTGAGGATAAACAGGTTTACTCCACCCGAATGGCCACTCTCAGATCAGTTTCCAATACATCTATGCGGCTGCTTTTCTCATGCTACTGAGGGAGCCAAGAGCCAGCGGAGCAGGCCTAGTCATGAGGCGACAGGCCTGGCTCCGCCATTGTAATTTTGCAGAGCCCTTCAAGGCGACCTTCGCGAATGCCCCCTTCGATGGTTCTGCCTTGTTTGGCAAGACTGTTCGAGACACTAGTCCAGAGCGAAAGGACGGAAGACGCTGTCTGCCGGAGTCCGCTTCTCAGCTCCCCAGAGGTCCTTCTAAGAACCAAAAGGGACAGAAGAAGATGTGGTTCCGAAGTCGCAGCAGTCCCAACCTGCTCCGGATAACCAGTCCTTCCATGGCAGAGGAGGACGGGGAGGTCGTCGTGCTACAGGCAGGGGGGCTCCTGGCAACTTTGGGTCCAGAGAACCTTTCTCTGATAGCCCCACGCAGCAGCCCTGAAGGGTTGCCCCGCTGTCCGCTCTGGAGGCAGTCGGGGCGGTTTCAGGCACCTGACTTCTTGGGAGTCCATAACAACAGACAGTTGTGTGCTTCGTGTCATATCCAGAGGATATTCAATTCCCCTATTCAAGATTCCCAAATCTCGCAGCCTCCCAGATGTTCCACCCGACAGGGAGGCGGCAGCTGTCAATCGAACAGCTGCTAGAAAAAAGAGCTATCCAGCTGCCCGTCCCGAGATCAAACCGGATTAGGGTTTTACTCCAGGTTCTTTTGGTGCCAAAGAAAACGGGGACCTAAGACCAATCTTAGACCTTTCCCAGCTGAACCTGTCAGTAACCAAGCAAAAGTTCGGATGGTCACCCTGCAATCTATACTTCCTCTTGAGGGAGAACGACTGGATGTGCTCCATCGACCTCAAGGACGCGTACTACCACATTCGGATGGACAGACGATCCAGGAGGTTTCTTCGCTTCGGCTGGGAGCCAGTCATTATCAGTTCAGGGTCCTCCCTTTGGTCTCACCTCAGCCCCCAGGGTGTTCACCAAGGTGCTAGCGGTAGCGGCCCACCTGAGGCTCCAGGGTTTACAGGTCTTTCCGTACCTGGACGACTGGCTCCTGACGGCATCATCAAGGCATCTTCTGTGCTCAGCCAGGGATTACTTTCTTCAACTAGCACCAAGGCTGGGCATCACGATCAACTGGGAGAAATCTTTACTGCACCCCACACAAGTTATAGATTTCATAGGAGGAAGACTAAACACCAGATCAATGCGAGCCTTCCTCACCCCAGACCGAATTGCCAACCTGAAGTGTCATGTGACAGCGATCCTGCAACCATCTCCAACTGCAGCTTCGGGTCCTGAGGGCCCTAGGCTCTATGGCGGCAGCTATTCCGCTTCTCATTCATGCTCAAGCACGCATGCGGGTTCTTCAATGGACCCTTCAGGTTCAGTGGTCCCTCTTTGTTCCTCTCTCAACGCCCGATTGCGGTCAGCAAAGGCGTGCAGGGACTCCCTTCTGTGGTGGCTTTTCTCCGAGCCCTGGCAGGGAGACCTTTTGCTGCATTTCCCGAGCCACAGTGACCACGGACGCTTCTTGCCTCGGGTGGGGGCATTCTGGGAAAGATTGTCCAAGGCACGTGGAATCCCACAGAGACGCCATTGCATATAAATGTCCTGGAAATGAGGGCGGTGCTAGCGTTGCAAGCACTTCACCACGCTCTTCCTTCAGGGACTATTACATTCAGACAGACAACATGTCGGTAGTCTGGTATATCAACAAACAGGAGGAACCAGGTCTTATCCCCTTTGTCGAGAGGCCATGAGAGTCTGGGAATGGGCAATTTCCACCAAACGCTTTCTGGTAGCAACGCACATTCCGGGAAAATCCAACATCCTTGCGGACAAGCTCAGTCGCACCATCCTTTCTCCACACGAGTGCTCTCTCAATCCTCAAGTAGCGAAGAAGATTTTTGCCTGGGGCAACCCTGTTGCGATCTTTTTGCCTCTCCCTCAAACGCCAAATGCATAATTTCTTCGCTTCTTCCCCACCAGGGAGTTCGAGATGCTCTGGTGCATGCTTGGCCTCCCGGTCTCTTTTATGCCTACCCTCCACTTCCTCTGATGCAGAGGCTTCTGCAGAAAGCCAACAGTTTGGGGAGCAGAATGATTCTCATTGCCCCCTTCTGGCCTCGACACCCCTGGTTCCCCTTGTATGGTCTCACAAAATCAATCCACCCTGGATTCTGGATCCAATTCGGATCTCATCTCTCACCCTCTGGGAATGTCGGTTCCCAATCTGCACCCTGAAGTTGACAGCTTGGCTGCTCCAGTTCCATGCTTAATTAGGACTCCCGGTATCTCATCACCGGTCAAGGCCATTTTAGTGGCAGCTCATAAACCTTCCACCAGGCAGGTTTATCGGAGTAAATGGAAGAGATTCTCTATTTGGGCAGTACAGAGAACGTTCGATCCTTTCGGCACCTATGTCAGCGGTGCTGGATTTTCTAACAGACCTCTTTCATCAAGGGGCTAGTTCTTCCACGATTAAGGTACAATTGGCAGCTATCTCATTATCACATTGGTCATGACACAGCCCTTATGACGCATGGGTTATGCAAAACATTTCTCAAAGGAGTTTTTTTGTTGAGGCCTCCAGTCAAGGAGGTTGTACCACCTTGGGACTTGTCTTTAGTTCTGCAAGCCCTTACTGCTCCTCCCTTCGAGCCTGCAGCTTCTGCTGATTTAAAGTACCTTTCCTGGAAGACTGCCTTCCTGGTAGCTATCACTTCAGCCAGAAAAGTGTCTGAGCTTCAGGCTCTATGCGTCAAGCCGCCTTACCTTTCTTTCTTCCCTGATAGGGTGTGCCTCAGGACCAATCCATCTTTTCTTCCGAAGGTCTCTTCTGAATCCAATATTAACCAGTCAAATAATTTACCTGTGTTTTTTCCCAAGTACTCAAACAAAGGAGAATACAAATTGCATTCCTTGGATGTTCATAGACAATTAAGTTTTTATATTCACAGAACAGCTGGTCACAGGAAATCGGATCAGCTGTTCGTCTCCTTTGCTAAATTTGCTCTGGGTAAAGCAGTATCTAAAGTCACATTATCTAAGTGGATCGCTAATTGTATTCTGCAGGCATATGACACTTCAGGTAGACCTGCTCCTCAGAGGGTTACGGCTCATTCTACTAGGGCAGTTTCCACGTCAGCCTTTAAGTCCCGTGTATCATTGGATGATATCCGCGGCAGCTACTTGGGCCTCGCCTCATACTTTTATTTCTCATTATAAGGTGGATGTTGTTTCTAGAGGAAGAGCATCCTTTGGCTCAGCGGTGCTCCGAAACATCCTTCCATGACGGCCGCCCAAGATTCAGGTAGCTAGGGACTCTGTCCCACAGGTTGCAGACGAATGAAGTCTGCCTACTTCAGATTTAGAAGTTATGTACTCACCATAATGTTCCATCTGAGTAGGTGACTTCATTCGGATGCAACCATCCCCCCCTCCATCCCCCTGACCTTTATAGAGCGAGTATTATGCTGTTTTAGTGTACTGTTGTCAGTATTTTGAGGCAAACTCAATCTGAGGTCAGTCAGGGCTTGGCAAGGGGTTATGGTTAAGAGGGAGGAGCTAGGAGCTCGGAGCCTAAGCTTTTGAATTGCCGGCTCTGATCCGAGGTCGGATCCGATACCCACAGGTTGCATCCGAATGAAGTCACCTACTCAGATGGAACGTTATGGTGAGTACATAACTTCTAATTCCCAACCCCCACCCAACAAAAGGCCTAGACAAGAGGAAGATTATGCCTCCTCTGAGCAAGTGTCTTATTTCCTCAGGCTCCTCTGAGGACCAAGATTACTCCTTCTCCCCTTATGAAGATTCTGATGCTGAGGATTCTATACCCTCATCTTCTCCTCCTGAAGACTACTCCTTTGGGGAAACTCTGCACACTATGAGGGAACATTTTCACTGGGAAGGTCAGGACTACTCTGACTCAAAGAAAAGGCTCAGAGTTTCTTTTACTCCCCCAGCACAGACCACTTGCCATCCCCCCAGTTTTTGACATTGTGGATGACGTTTACTTAGAATCTAGTTTGAACCCAGATTCTCTGCCTCCTGCTCCAGCCAAACCAGACAGATACTATAGAGTGCATGATTCCCACAAATTCCTTTATAAAAGCCCTGTTGCTTATCCAGAGACCATCTCCCAGGGTCCCAAAGGGGCTAAGGCTTCTATGGCAAAAAATCCTGTACCCTCTGAAAGAGACTCCAGAGCACTAGACAGGTGGGGGGGGGGGAGGTTTACACCTCAGCCACTCTAGCTATGAGAGCACTAAATTGCCAATTTCACATGCTAAAATATCAGCAATTTCTAATGTCTCAGTTAAAACAAAAAATGAGCACACTCCCTCAACAGTCTGAATTGAAAGAAATGCAGGATTTGTTGCATGCAACTGAACAGGTGGGCAAACATACTTTACAATGTGGGTTTGATTCTTTGGAGGCTTCCTGCATAGCAGCTGTCACCGGGTCTGTTATACGTAGGCATGCTTGGTTAAAGGAACAAACTCTGCCTGATCATGTTAAAGAAAAGATTCTAGATGCTCCCTTACAGCAGGATGTTCTATTTGGAGTTAAAGCAGAAGAAGTCTTAAAGAAAATGGAGGATAAGGCAAAATCTATGCAGACAGTCAAAGACTTTCTACAGGTACAGCCCCCTCGCTTCAGCAGAAATTGGCCAACAAAAAATTGGTCCTTTCCAGCTACTGACAGACCACTGATGGGGTAAATACAGACGTCCAAGAGGCAGAGGACAACCACAAGCCCAATACAAACCTCGACAGTGGGGCACTGAATCACAGAAGGGAGGAGAAGACAGGTCCCAAACTACCAGAAGGCAAACTCAATGACTTGCACCTCATCTGGCCAAGCAACACTCTCTTGGCAGCTCCCTCGGGAGGAAAACTCGCACTTTTTTCAGACAGCTGATACATTGTCACAAAGGTCAAATTGGTCCTAGACATAATTTCACGAGGATACAGATTCCATTTCCACATCTTGCCAGTGAAAAGAGGAATGCCAAACCTGCCACAAAATCAATGGGCAGAGGCACAAAAACCAATTACAGCTCTCATGGACATGAGAGCTATTCAACTGGTACCTACACAAGAGCAAGGCCAAGGATTTTACTCGAGACTCTTTCTAGTCCCCAGAAAGGACGATGCCTGGAGACCAATTCTGGACCTTTCAATTCTAAACACCTTCTTACAAGTACCCAAATTCAAGATGCTAACACTACAGCAGCTTCTTCCCATGTTGGGCAAGAAAGCATGGCTAGTAACGTTGGACCTCAAGGAGGCATACCTGCATGTCCCCATCAGACAAAGTTGCAGAAGATACCTCCGTTTCATTGCAGGTTCAACCCATTACCAATTCTCTGCACTGCCCTTTGGCTTATCTACTGCGCCCAGGGACTTCACAAAATGCCTGGCACCAGTAATTGCATACTGCAGGCAAAGATGAATTCAAATATACCCATACCTGGACGACTGCCTCATCCAAGTAGAAAGCAAAGACATCCTCTTACAACATCTGGCTTTTGTAAAACATCTTCTAAGTTGCCTGGGGTACACAGTAAACGCAAAGAAATCAAAACGTAGTACCCTCACAAAATATGACATTCCTGGGTGCCAGCTTGAATACAACAGCCCAGAAGGCTTATCTGACGCCAGACAAGCAACTACAACTGACTCAGTATTTCAAAACAATGGCAACAAAGACCCAACTCCCTGCAAGAAAAATTCTGCAGGCCTTGGGCTTCATGGCATCTTGCATACTACTAATACCATTTGCAAAGCTGCATATGAGGAAATTAGTGGTACCTAAAAAGCGTATGGTCTCAACACAGCCACAGCTTGGACACAATGATATGTCTCATTCCCTGCCTACAGCAGGAGTTTCTATGGTGGTCACAGGCATGTCACCTCAACAAGGGTCAGCCTTTCACCTTGCCCCCAGCCAGGCAAACTGTGACAACAGATGCATCGGACTACGCCTGGGGGGGGGGGGGGGCTCACATGGCAGGACAGTGCGTTCAAGGCGTATGGACTGCAGATCAAAGGAATCTGCACATTCAAAAAGAGATGCTAGCTGTACAGAATGCTCTGACAGTCTTCAAGAACCTATTACATCCAGGACAACTTACAATAAGGACGGACAACACCACAGTAATGTGGTACATAAACAAGGGGGTATACACTCCTATCCTCTGTGCAGGCAAGCAATGTCCTTGTGGAACACAGCACTGGCTTACCAAGTTTAGTTACAAGCTCAATTCCTGCCAGGAAAAAAGAACACATTGGCAGGCGACCTCAGCAGAAACATCATGGATCCCTGAGTGGAAACTGGATCCACCAGTATTTGCAATGATAACTCAAAAATGGGGCCTTCCAGATATAGACCTGTTTGCCAGCCCCCAAAACTATCAGCTAACAAAATTTTATACAAGGATACTTAACCATCAAGCTTGGAAAGTGGACGCACTCTCATTCAGTTGGAAAAACCTGACAGTATATGCCTTCCCTCCATTGCCTCTCCTCACAAAGGTGCTTCTGAAAGTCAGAAAGGAGAGACCACGACTGATACTCTTAGCCCCAGACTGGCCACGCCAGCACCGGTACCCACTATTAAGGAATATGGCCCAGGGCCCACCTTGGATTTTACCACAAATTGCCCATTTGCTCACACAGCAAAATAATCAGATTCTACACAGCCAGCTCAAAACCTTAAATCTGGCTGCATGGCAAATCACCTAAGCATCCAGCCAGCTCCTCTTTCCCAAGCAGTTATGGATGTCATTCTGGAAGCTAGGAGGCCCAGCACCAGGAAGGCCTACTCGGAGAAATGGAAACGATTTTGCGCCTGGAACCAAGCTAAAGGCCAAAACACACTTCAGCCTCACATGCCTCAGATTCTACAGTATTTAACTGAGATGTTGCACAAAGGACTTTCTTTTTATTCCATTAAAATCCATGCATCAGCTATTTCAGCCCACTACAACACGGATCCACCTTTATTTTCACATCCACTTCTAAGGCAGTTCCTCAGAGGGGCAAAAAACATTAGGCCCCCCAGGAGAGTACCTACACCAACATGGGACCTCAACTTTGTTCTGGAAAAGCTTACGCTACCGCCCTTTGAACCAGCTTTTTCTGCAGACCTTCAGTTTCTATCATGGAAGACTGCCTTGCTCCTGGCAATAACTTCTGCTAGGAGAGTTTCAGAATTACAGGCACTTATGGCAGTGGAACCTTTCCTCATTTTTCATCAAAACAGAGTCTCTCTACGAACTAATCCTTCTTTCATGCCAAAGGTGGTTTCCAGTGTAGCTTTAAATCAAACCATCCATCTACCCACCTTCTTCCCCAATCCACAGAACAAAGGTGAGAGACTCCTACATTCCTTGGACATTCACAGGCAGCTTTGATATTACTTGGATAAGACTAAGGCTTTCAGAAAAACTGACCAGCTCTTTGTTTCCTATGCTGCAGCTTCTCAAGGGACGGCCATTTCCTAGCAAACCATTTCTAAATGGATAGGCCATTGCGTACGATTCTGCTATACCCATCATGGGAAACCAGTTCCTCCTACCATTAGGTCCCACTCTACCAGGGCTACGGCTACCTCTACAGCCTTTCTCAGGGGGGTTCCTACCAAGGAAATTTTAGAAGCTGCTACTTGGAGTTCTGTACACACCTTCACCAAACACTATCACCTGCCTCTCTACTCTAAGTCTAGGGCAGGTTTCGCCACAGCAGTCCTGCAGGGGCTCATTGACTCCTCTAACCTTATCTAATGCCTCCACCCTACCTTAGCTTTGGGACTCAACCCAAGTGTGATGACTGCAGCAGGGTAACATGATGAACATAGTACAGTTTTGTGCCTACCATAAATGTAGATGTTCGAGTGTTCACCCTGCTGCAGTCCAGGTTACCCTCCCTCCAACCCCTCTGATTTACTGCTAAACCTCTACTATGCCTTACTGATGTATTTGCTTATAGCTGAAAGGTTTTTGTGTCTGTTCACTGTTCTCACTTTTTGGTACTGATTTGGATCACCTTTTGGGGCACCTGACATCTGGGACAAGAAAAACTGAAGAAAATGGTGTCGGTTGCAATATATGTACCCCTGGTGCATTGACGTCAGGGATGAAGCGTCAGCAACCGACGTCAGACCAAGACTTTGGAAATCCGGCTGACTGCAGGACCGCCTGACGACAGGATAACCCAAGTGTGATAACTGCAGCAGGGTGAACACTAGAACATCTACATTTATGGTAGGTACAAAACTGT